>NW_027286763.1:14283570-14513570 GCF_022747635.1 Hetaerina americana
AGTCCATAGTTCGGTAAATATAGGTTGCAGTGATAGAAAAGAGGAAGTCACTACCTGAACTCTGAAGAAGACAGTAGCCAGAGGAAATATTGTGAGGTACTATGACCTCAAAGGCGAAAGTTTGAAGGGAGATTTTTAGTGAGCGAAGCGAATGAAACGCGCGGAAATATTTATTACCACGTTTTTAACACTTTTTCAACATGTGGTGTGATTTTGGTTTGTTTTAGGGAAAATATTTGTGGGCTAAGTCAAATCTCGGGTTTCCCCTGAGACTATAACACTACAGTAATGTAATATTCCGATCGTTTTTGGGTTTTAAATACATATGCTATAGAAAAATTCATCCTACTGTATTTTTTTCAAAATTTAATGAAAATAAGTCATTATTAATTTACAATTTGGGTTCTAATTTTTCTCATAATTTTTATAATATAAAAGGAAAATGTAAAGGCAGTTCATCACATACGTCAGTGACATTTGTACGAAACAATCAGCTGTTTATATGACGTAGCAGCATAAGCATATCTTTCCGATAAATAAAATGATTTTTGTTAAGTCCCACTGTAGTAACGGTTTTGCAAGTCCGTCGGGTGAGTTGATGTCTTTGAAACTTCTGGATGTTTCATAAAATGCACGAAAGAAAATTATGTTTCGGAACTATTGACGGAGTGTTCCTTGGGCCGTAAACATTCCGGCTGTTAGATTTATCGCGTTATCTTTTCCGTCAAAAATTTTTGGGTTATTGAAATACGAAATCAAAATATTTTTTATTGCTATCGCAGTATTGATTTTGAGATTTATGGCCCGTTCAGTAGCAGAGGTCTTATCGATGTTTTATTGCGTCGGTTCGCTCTTCGTATTAATGTCTTCGACGACGGCAATCGAATCAAATAATGGCGCTGCAGTATCAAAATCTCATTGCTGTGATGAAGGTACACCAACAGATATTGCTGTGAAATTTGCCCAATATGCAATTAAAACAATTCATGCATCGACAATCCAATCATTTATATCCACTTTTTTGCGTAAATGTTAATATTTAATCGTAATCAGCTATCGAAAAACTCTGACTAGAAGGCTACAACGATTACTACATCTGTTCAATAACGGGACGAATTTCGCCGCAGGTATACGCAATTCACAGACTCATTGCATGAATTGAGCTCAGTCAATCGAACTGGTTAAAAATAGCTTTTACTGTCATTAAGTCATACCCGGATGTCCTAACGGTTTTAATAGGGTTAAATTAAGACCTTCGGAACCCTTCTCCCCTCCATAATAGTTTGCGTTGCAATATAAAGACTAGGAAAAATATCATTAAAATGTACGTAAAAAATCATGAGGTTTGTACGCAATTCAATGGTAAAAACAATTCTTAAAAAAGGAAACACAAAAGTTGCAACTACCGCGAAAAACCCTGGGAAGGCTCTTTTGATTCAATCCTCCGCTGATGTAATCTCGGCGAAAAAGGTGTGTGGAGAAAACTATGCTATTCGAAGGAACATGAACATTACAAAACCTACCATGATTATTATAAAAATAATGCAGGTCATGTCCGTGTAAGGAATGATATGTGTAGTTTTTAAAGCCCACCGAAAAGGAAGTCACAGTGTCTTTCAGTGAAACAAAATCTCCGGGATTACATTAATTGAGATCAGTCAATACGGGATTGAATTCATAAGAATTCATTTTGAAGTCACGGAGGAGCCACCAAACACGATTTTGTATTTTGGCCGGAGGATGGGCTCCAAAAGGTTATATTAGGTTGCTTGAGGAGGATCATTGCCCCTGGCGAGTTGCACTTGTCGGGGCGCGGAGTGTCGTGGGGGCGCCTCCACTTGAGATCCCCGGGAGCCATCACTCAACCCCCAACCACTCCTCGCTTCCCCCTCCCCCGCCGCTCGGCCCATTCCTATCCCCAATACCAACCCACGCGGTCGATCGCCCCCACCCTCAACCCGGAGAACAGCCCATCCTTCTCTAGATCTAAACACTATCCCGCAAGCGGCCTCAGGGGCGTGTGGCGGGGGGTGTTAGATCACCAACCATGCATTCAATCCCAATCATACCACCTCTACACAAATATTAATTTGATCATGCACTTGGAAAATGGTACGAGGAAAAAACGACATTTTAAGTCTATCCGTTTTTCTATCCATCTCCCTGATTTAATTTACGTAATCTGATACAATAGTAACGCGACATTTTCAGAGTGTAAAAATCATCCGCCTTGACCGGGATCTGGGTTCGGATCCCGGTCCAGATTAGTGATTTTTTACACTGAAAATTTTGCATTGAAATGTATATTAGCAGATCACTCCGCTTAAAAATTACTGTTGCGGCATCTCCCGAGTTTCTTGGAATAGTAAGTGGAAGTCCCTAATATGCCGATTAAATGAAGAACAAAATGCATATTTACACTTCTTTATTTCATGAACTTCCACAAAGTTGAACCTGGAACAATTGAATACCCCTAATTTGTCCTTAACATCCTGAGATAAGTAACATGCCTCAAATTGACGCAGTAGTTTTAATCTGTATTTAAACCTACGGTCAACTAGTGGCTCCCGTCCTAATTCGTCTATAAGTGTTGTCACACTGCTACCTTGTTCGTAACAACTTTTCACAATCCTAGCTGCTCTGCGTCTCACTCGATCTAGTTCCCAAACTAAGCCTACTCCGTAAGGATCCCATACATTCTTGAATATGGAGCTTCACTCAATTCCCTCCGAGATCGCCTCGTGGAAGGGCGTCCGGGGTTACTTTGACTTAATACCCGTTGCGTTATGGAACTCATTGAAGGGCTCTCCTAGGCGTTAGTGGTGACAAATTTTCGCGTCACTATTGCATGCTCACAGATCTCCTGATATTTAGATGTAGACCTGCCTTATTATGGCGGAGGCCTGTCGTATAAATGGTTGTTCATTTTAATTCCCTTATTTGCCCAGCAAATAACTAACTTATTAGTTGAATTAACCCTTGTTTTAAATAAATTGAACGCAAATTGGCACGTTATTTGACATTTAAATGCTGAATATTTTTCCCATTTCCCTTCCACTCGCAAATTCTAACTTATCCCTTACCCTTCCTACCTGGTTTTTGCACCCCTTACCACACACATTTTTGGTGGATTCCGGGGTATTTATGCCGATAACAATCTGCGCGCCTGATTTGGCTAGATCAATAAATTATCATTTTGAAGACAAAGGTTATGACTGTACGATGAATAAGTAGCTAACACAAACTCTAGAACACTAGATGGTTGTCATGTCAACATCATTTCGATTTTTGCACTCTTGCCACATAAAGCATTTCATATCTCAAGATCCAATTCACACTCGCCACTAAAAAGATATTCTTTAGGGTGCTCTCCTGACACTTCACAGAGTTCAAAGATGAAATCTGATAAAAATTTAAAACCTATATGTCAAAAAAGTCTCATAAAATTCTATCTCGCAGTTTAATGACTAAGCGCCGTACTAAAAAGAGCAATAAAACTGCCTTCAACGGAAGTGGAAGGATGCGGCAAAGGAGGCCTTTCAAGAGGCCACGGGGAAAATAAGTATTTGCAAAACGGGAGCAGCGGAGTTGAATAAGCGGAAGAGGGCGCCGCACATTCAGCTTGCCGGTCTGCGACGTTTTCCCGTAAAATCTAGAGCTCGATCGTGGGTTCACCCTTTTTGGCTTTTTTTTTCCTTTTCTCGTGAGTGGACCTCTTGAAAGGCTGGCCGCACGGGATGGTGCTCACGAGCCGTGGGTGCCCTCTCCCTCCTCATGTCCACTCCTATCATCCCTTCCCCAATGCCCGCGTAAATTCAGCCAGAAAGAGTGACGCAGGAGTCTCGATTCCTGCGTTGGCGTACAGCGAATAACAATCGACATCTCGAATATGTGTCCCGTGAAATATCGTCTACATTCCCTGGAGAGTTTGGTGAGTTGGCACCATGCCGTTGAAATCCCCGCAAGTTTAAAACCTCCTAGATCCGACGGTGTTTTTCTCAGAGCTAGAAACGAGAGCACCGTGAAGTGGGGCAGCTCGGTGATCATTAGAAGGGCGAGGAAGGAACTATTCAGAGGGCGCACTACGATAAAAAATCCAGGCTCTAACCAAAGTCTAATTTGACTCGCCACAGTAATTTTGTGTAGCGCCAAGAAAACGCTTTAAAGTGGTACTATTAGGAATCCCGAAAGGTATCTTATCCATGTAATCTCGTTAATACAGCGACCGAACTGTATTACCCTCATTTTTTTCACACTATTCTTCATTTATGAAATAGAGCAACTTTGCCACCAAGTACGATGGTTTTATATCAATATAGTATTGAAATTAGTCTGCAGTGCGTGTATTGCCGTATGTAATACTTTCACCAGCTAACGCGAGGCGGCGATATTTTTGTCGAGAAAACGAATTGGCATTTAACGCATTCAATCGTTGCCGCATGCCGTTTGAAATGTTGGAGGCACAAGGATAGAAAATGGCCTCTTTTAAATATTGAGTGTGGCTCTGGTTCCCTGTCTCCTCCCTCATCTTCATCAGGGTAATCAGCCCCAGGATTTGTTTTAATGAGGCGCTTTCCGTTGGAGCCAAGCACCACACGTGGTTAAATACTCGCAATCGCAGGGTATCAATAAGGGTTGTGGGAAAGTTCCTTATTGCCATGTTCCCAGATTTGACCTGAGGTCAATTGCTCATGCACCTTTAATTTTTGAATGATATGTCTCAAGCTGCCGTCTAAATTTTAACCTTAAGCCACAAGGCCATATGATTAGATGTTGACATCATATCGATTTCTCTCTATCAATCAGATCGATCTGGATGATTTTAGAGGAACGATATAACTCGATCGACGATACTCATCTACGATTTGACATAATGGCCACATGGACGATTTTTGAAAATGAATATTCTCAATCCTTAGTCCCAGGCGGAGGAGGGCATCTTGGCAGGTGGAGGATCTTGATCGATAACGCATTGGCCCATCTAATGCCAAATGCCAAGGCTTTTACAATTATCACCGTTTTCATCAAATACGTGCATTCCCGCCCTTTCCTATAGGTTTTTTCTTCTAGTTTTTCATCTTGACTCCTGAGTTGTGGCATTTCTTGCTGGGTTGTCCCAAGGATTTAATTCAGATGATCCGAAGTCCATTTCTGCTGCTTTGAATCTTTTCATCTCCTGCCACCTACATTAACCACACCTAAAATCTGCCCATGCGTGAAAATTACAAAGTTTCTAAACGGAAATGTAGCTTTGGAAACGAGCTTTATGTCTTTTATTTTATCAGTTTTTGCGACTCTTTTGTTTTCCTTCATCTCTACTTGATTAATTGTTTAAAATACCTGTCGTCTTATACATCATTTTTACTGTCATTGGGAAATGTTCAGGCGACGCCGGGAGACACTTTGGGCGCAGGATACCTCCAGCATTAGAGATGTCGCTCATGCCTCTCGGAGGGCGTGGAGTTTGGTTGCTCTCTGGCACTTGAGACGCGAGTGTTCGCTGTATCCCTTGACGGTAACCCTTTTTGAAACCAAACACGGGGGACTTGAGATGTACGGTTCTGTAGTTGAGGAAGCTGGAAAGCGTAGATGAAGGGGAGGGGCCGGATTCCGGGACGGGGGAGAGTGCCCATCCGCCCTCCTCCTCCGACACTCCTTTCC
This sequence comes from Hetaerina americana, assembly GCF_022747635.1. Taxonomy (NCBI): domain Eukaryota; kingdom Metazoa; phylum Arthropoda; class Insecta; order Odonata; family Calopterygidae; genus Hetaerina; species Hetaerina americana. The sequence goes on from NW_027286763.1 coordinate 14,289,232, forward strand.
CTCCCCTCCATTCCCCCACCCACAAATGGAAATGTGTCGTTGAACTTGCCTGCATCACAGTGCTATTTAAAAGCCCACGATATTGAAATGCGTATTTGTGTTCACGTGATTTCTGCAACTTAACTTGAAATTCACGGAGATACCAATATTGGCGAATTGAAAGCAAATGAGTTCCACAAGTTGTGTACTTGGTTCTTGTGGCTTTAATATTTATGAAAATAAAATTTATACAAAATATTTTTGTCTTAGATGCATGTAGTTTATCCAGAGTTATAACACACACCGTGATATAAGTCGATAGCTACCTTATGATACATTTGTATTCTTTTATGCCCATAATATTCTCTCAAAAATTACCTCACGTAGATCAATGGGAAACAAATCACTAATATCACCTATTTTCGTCTTCTTCTCTGCTCTCTGTTACACTTCAAAGTCTTATAAACAAGAGGAACGATAACTACCATGGAGAACGGTCATAATGTTGAGTAAAAAGTTGCTACATTTTACTAAAGGAACAGCTCGGCGTCAGTTTCAATAGGCCCTCCACAATTTGAACGCCATGTCATCTTTTAGATCAATAGTCTAAAACTAGAGGGGGCCATTTAAAACTACCTTCGAGTGGCTGACGTGGACAAGGCAAGGTATTTGGCGCCTTCGGATGGACCATTGTCTCGCCCACGCCAACCGATGGGCAGCTGTTGACACTAACACAGCGGGCCGAACCAACTCACTCACCCACCCCACCCCATACCCGGACTCGCAATGCCCCCCTGGGGGTGGGCGGGCAACGGGGAGAGTGAGTGGACCCCGCCCCTAGTACCCCCACTCCAGGCTCCGCCCGACCGGCCGATTGAGTCCCCGGTCGCTTGGGCTGGGCGGGCATGGGGTCTCTGAAGGGTAGAAGGGTACGGCGAAGGGAGTTATTCCCGTTCGCTTCTCTCCGAACCCTTCGGACCCTCCCCCAAAGAGTGCCACCGAGGCGACATTCCGAAACTTCTTAAAGGCGGACAAAGGGTATCTCCTTCCATCATGAGCACGCTCAGGGGGAGGGGGGTAGGGGAGGGTGCACTCAGGGTGTGGGTAGGAGTCCTCCCGGTTTTCTCTGATTGATTCAGAGTACCATAAAAAAGGTCGTGGACATGGTATAAAACTTTCTCAAATCCACCATATTGAATTAGATGAATGGCAAACGCTTTCGCAGCTTACTCATATTGGAGGTTTTTGCTTGGTCAGTGCTCATAGTGAGGGCTCATTGCTTGGAGGAATTGATCGGAAATCTCGCGTTTGCTTCCACCGCCCATCAACGGTAAACGGAAACTCAGGAATATCCATATATCATTCCATAGGTCCATTCCAAAGGGGTCAGGGGAGTCTGGCGAGTAAAATGTTGGACTGCCGAACGGAGGATCCGAGTTCGATTCCGGCGACGCCTCTCTGAATCCTCTGCTTTGCCAAAGCTCGAGGATTCATGTAGCCTACCAAATGATCTACTAGAAACGCGTAGACGGCTCGGGGAGAATAAGGAGCTGGCTCCCCTCATAAATAATCTGCAGAGTGTGTATTTCATACGCAGCGTAGATATTAGTACGAAGTGATCAGAAATACATACTAGTGGAGATACATAAAGCATCCAGGTATAATCTTATTTATCTTTTGACTCTTGCGTCCATGATTAATTCGAATTAGAAAATTCTGCTCTTTGTTCCGAAGAACAACGATTATTTTGAAATATGTTCTTTGAAGTCCATTTATTCCGAATAACTGATTGTAGCAGTTACTGATTATGTTCGATTTCCAAAACTTCACGCCTGAAGCCACTCAATTTGTACATTTATTCCGTTCAATACACGCAAAAAGTAATCTTAATCCTGAATTCACCAGATTGGTTACATATTGACGTATGTCGTCATCTCAACCTGTCCTTTGCTGTTAATTATGTTTTTATCAATTATAATTACGTTTGTATGCCATATTGTTTTACCATTAGGCAAAAGAGACCGCAGTCGTAGCCTGCTGGCTGAATATCGAAGTGGTCCATCACGGCCCACCCCCATCCGCCGACTTCCGATCGTATTTCTAAACCAAATTGGAATTATCTGCTCTCATCAAAATCTTGCAGTCCAGAGGTCACCATGGGGGTGTGAGGCGGGCGAAATTAAGTCACTAGTCATAATTCGTGATTAATGCCTTTCGGAACGTTTAATTTGTCATATGCTATGTTTCCTTCTGTGTTGGTCGCAAATTACTATTATTATTTGGTAATGTACCGTGTAAGCCATTTTTTGGAGAGATACAGACTGAACACAGCCTACATTGTAAAGTTAAAATGCTTTCTTTTTTTTTAATGCTTACCTTTATCACATGCCTAACGTCCTCCGCACTATCGCAATATTTTTCTCCAACATTCCATCTCCAATCAAAATGCCCTGCAGTTCCATTTCCGGAATTCTTTGGATTTCTCCCAAAAATCTCCCTCTTCCAAGGTTTGTCGAAGTATTCAGCGATAGGTCAGTATCGTGAATACTAGAAGGCCGGAGGGGTCAACTTAGCCAGCCCCTTTAGTTTTTTGATCCAACTCCCTCAAAATGGAACCTCTCCGTGCCGCGACCCCGCCCCTCCCTCGAGAGCGAGAGAACGTCATGGTGGGCGTCTTAGGAGCGCGTCTCTTTTCCGCCTCCTCTCGGCCAGCACACACTCATTATCCCTCTTCTCGCCTATTAAGTCTCCTCTTCGATGAAACAATGCTGTGCTTTCATATTTCAGTGCTGGAACTCTCCTCGTTCAGCAAGCTGATCAATTTATAACCTTTTGTTCAATACGGTGGTGTCATTTAATAACGCTCCATGTAACAAGGGCTCCATCGGTTCATAAATTTCTTTTATCGGTCGCCGCTTTTATGGACATACATCAAACTGGAATTCGTTTCCCTAAAAATGAACAAAAGAAGTACCCTCCATTTCCATTTATTCCCCTGCCTCCATTTATTACCTTCCATGCAGCCATCTCTTGAACTGACACCAACATTCCCGTGGAATCTGTTACGAAAGTCTTTTTTTATTTAACACAGAGGAGGAGATCCTATGAATGATTACTCCAAACTCTTGGATTTATTACGATGGGATGTCTTTGAGTATCTAGGAAGGAATATTTTCAATAGATAATTATCTAAATGTTCATGGTGTAGTTACATCCTTGGAAACCTGTCATAGCAAAGTAATAAGTTTTCTACGATTAGTTCGACAGCGATGAACTATTTGGGCGTATATTTTTCTCATTTTACTCCAATGTTTCATAGATGTGAGAGTTGGTTCAAACATTTGATAAAACTTCCAAAGTGAAACCAACCCCTTTTAAAAGTACTTATAAGTACTGTTTTATTTTAAACAAGACATACTTATAAAATTAGTATTTATTTATTATTATAATGCGGTTATGAATCAACTTTGTACTTTTTCTAACGGTTTCCCACTCGCAATAATTTGTGTGAAGCTTTGTATTGATAATATGCTCATTGCGCTAAGTATCGGATTCATCGTCATCTGCTGTAAAAAGACCTAGCCGTAGAGGTGAGGTAGAGCGGAGAAGTATGTGTTCCTGTGAAGAATAAGCAGGCTCGCTCTTTAATAAGAGTCGAGCATTTATGGGCGCTGCGGCTGTGGTGGTACCATACCCGCCACACAGGAGCACCAACGAATTAAAATTGCACGAAGGAGTGCTTCATGTTTAAGTACTCCACGCACTCGTGCTAATTCAATCTACACAAGCTGTTTAATTAACACTGATCGAAAAATATTAATTACATATCATGATTTTATTGAGCAAGAAGTTATTTTATGCAATGTTTTGAGCGAAATGTGTGCGCATATTTGGTACTATTATCACTGAGTTCACTCCAGCATTACAGCAGTGGCAACCGTTGCAAGTTGAAACATTTTCAGTTCGTCTAAGACTACTTCTGATGATGAATAACACTTTCCTTTTAAGGTTTCTCTTCACATTGGATATCAGTATAAAGTCACATGGGGCTAGGACTGGATCATTGCAAGGATTCAGAACACACTTTACACTCATTTACACAAGATACTCAGCTAAAGCAATTAAGATATATAGCCTCGGAGAAGTTTCAGTGCATTCATATACAGCTGTTTGTGCTGGTTTGATGTGCTGAAACACAATTACCTGCATAAATAAAACTTATGGTACGATAGCATCCCTGGCAGATTTCATCACTTCAGCTTTGTGTTTAGTTCTTGTCTGAGATTTTCTCATAGATTTTGGTGTTTGTTGTCTGGATCAAAATGATGTAGCCAAGGTTCATCTTCAGTTACGGCAATCGAAAAAGGTTTATTTTCATGTAACATGAGATTTAACTGCGAGCATACTTGTATGCAATTTGTACGCCTGCGTAAAAACCTAAGCGTACATATGCAATGCCCTTATATGAGCAGTCTAGCAACCCATCGCGCAAAAAACACATCCCATGTGAATGTTTTCTGCCACCAACGTGTGGGTGCTATCAGTGAAATTTTCAGTATTTCTGAGAGTGCTCTCAACTTCATTCGACTGTCATCTCTGACATAGGTGTTTACTCCAATCAGATCAGTGGCTGGAGATCTAGGTTCTCCTTCCTTTGAAATTAAATGTCTCCTCTCTTTAAACATTTGAACCATCAACTATTTGCGCTTTAAGAATTAACTGACTTTTTATAAATCCCTTGTGGCAGTGCTTACGTCTCGACAGACGATTTTTTCCGGCGGACGCAAAATTTCAATGCATGGCGCATCGCTCGTTGCTTGCCACCTCCATCGAAAGCCCTAGGCGAACTGAATTTACTATTTACAACCGTTGCGGCGCGTGCAATTTTGGTGTCAAAGGAATTAAATTCGTACCGCGCATACAGAAGACATTATGCCAACATAGCATCCGAACTTGAAAGAAAGTTTTTACATTGTAAATTTGGCGGAGGAATATTCAAGCCATACTCTATTTAAAATACTGGTACAAGGTTGTTAGTAGTTGCATATAAAACGTGGAACTATGGTAACTATTCTTTTCTAAAATTAAGAGCTAAGTTAAAAATGAATTCGGCAATCGCACGAAAGCACGAAAAACATATGTTTCGGATGAGCGTAAGTTTCCTGGCGATGTGATCGAGGTATGATTTTGTGGTCCTTTTGGTCACACTAAGTAATCGTCAGATCTTAGCGGTCATCTGATAGTGGTAAACGATACTTACTGGTCATAATGTGAGCATAATAATTAATTCCTACCTCTATTTCTCCAACAGGTGAGTAGCACGCGTTTCCAGTGCTCGTACACTTTTCAAGGATTTCGTGAGTACTTGGCGTTTGATTGCATGGTAATAACTAATTGTTTGTAGCCAGTTGAGGCAACTGTCTGTAAACTTAATTCTTTGGAATAATAGCCTTTCGTTGGCTACTGACTATAACTCCTGTTTTATACCAACTTTTTATTTAAAAATGTAAACTATGGATGGTAACTTAAGTGTAAAGAACTACAGTGTCTTTTATTCATTGACGTATAATTCCACAAATTTAATATGCTTATCTTTTTTATTCATTGATGTGAAATGGTCGATCAAGATTTAAAATTCTGGAAACAATGATTTATTCTTTACTATTGTTGGAATGTGGTCAGTCGGAGTTTGATAGCGGTTATAAAAATTGTTTCGTATCCAGGCAATTTTATCTCAAGCAAAACGAAGTGAATAAAGCCGGTCGCATTTATTTGTTAAAAAAATGATGTGGAAAATTACGTGTGCCATTTCCTTGAATATACGAATTATATCAGTATTATACGAATTATATTAGTGTTTAAGTCCATTTAGGAATTTAAGTTGAAATCCTCAAAGAATGCTGTATAATATACGAATTACCTAATTATATTATGTTAAAACTGTATAAACTATTTAAAAATGAATCACTACTAATTTGGTTGGTACAATGAATTTATTAAAATGTTGGTTATAGATGGGCAATAAAATTAATAGAAAAATATAAATGCATTAATTTAGACCCAATGTGTTAGTTTGTATGTTAACAGTACTTCTGCTTCAAATATAACGTTATTTATGGTGATCCGAAAACGGATTTTCTTATGGGATACCTCAATTCCACTCAAGTTTTTACGAGTACAATTATAGCCTACCATTTGAGGTAGGTTTTCGGTGGACACAAATTTCAGCTTTTTTCACCTAAAACAGCTCTCCTTTTGGTGCCCCAAGTTCTTTGACCCTCTTATTCCAAAAAACTTTCCGTCTACTCCAAAATATTCGAACCAAATTAAACATTTGGCTTAAACTGCCTGCATTTCGGAAACTCCATAACTTTTTTTACCATTGTTCTTCTGCCAATACTTATCACACTGTTTTATAATCACATAATTAGGTAGTACCTGATGATGTCGGCTATTCGTCGAAACCAGCAGAATCGCAATATAGTTGTGGAAATTTTGTAGAAGTATTTTTAAAAAGTTTGTAAGTTTTTTCAGTTATCTCATTTCTACTATTTTATCACGCGTGCCTCTTCCCTTCTTGAATCCAAACTGAGAATCTCCTAATTAGTCTCTTGCCCTCCTCTTCATATTGTAATTGATGATCCTACACACCTCTTCCGCTGCGTGTGAAATCGAACTTACTTTTCCATAGCCCTCACTCTACCATTTTTGGATTAGGGACTATCACTTTCATGAACTTGGTTTGTACCTAGTATTGCCTATCTGAGGTTCTCTTCGCATTCCATTGCCGCGATCGCGGCTCCTACTCGCCGAGAGTGGTTAGAAGCCCTCTTCGCATTAGAAGACTTAACTTGTTTCAGCTGCTAAAATGAAGGGAACTCTGGGCCGATCTTTCTTAACCATTGCTTTCTTCGTGTACATAGACTCCCACCTTCGAAAAAGAGAATCTTATGACTCACGTATGCAAATCCTTCCTTCGTTCTCAACATTGCCTTAGTAAAGGCTCGCTTCGTAGGAAAAACTCTCATTACGAACCTAAATCTTCCGGCCAAATGCCTCCCTCGTAAATGCTAATAATTAGTCCATCAAAACTGCTCCTTCCACCTTTTCCGAAAGCTTATTGAAGTAGTTTCACGGAAATGTTGTCTATACATACTTATATGATTTAAAATACATTAATGCCCTTTCTATCTCACCGTCGATTAAGCCTGGAGCTAAGCCATTCTCATCTACATCATACTCTCTTCTTATAGTTATGTTTCATAGCCCAATGTCTTTACTATATACGTAGTTCTTTATACTTGTATATTTATGGTTCCTTTTACCAAATACTTCCCTCCTATTCTCTTGAATCTTCCCGGGTTTATTTTATAATATTTCTAACTCATTTTTTATTAATATCAGAGGTTATTCCCATCTCAATTCTTGAGTGTGATTTCAGTTCCTTCCTATATAGTCCTCCAATTTCACCCTGCCTTTTTAAAAATTCAGTATTCTCGCACAGAGTCATCCACCACGCTTCTTTTGCTCTATTTGTTTCCCGCCTCAGTTAATCATTTATCTCTTTGTATTTCCTTCTCCCCAACTCCGTATTTACATTCTTCCATTCCCTTATCTTGTCTATCTTTCTAATTATCTCGTCCGTCATCCTAGGTTTCCTTGGCTGCTATATATTAATGTTTCGATTGTTTTTTTGTGGTTCTTGATGCCCCTTTTAATGATGCTTCCATTTTCTTCTGTAGTACTCAGTTCCCTGTCTACACCCATAATTTTCCTTACAGCCTGCTGATACTCTTTTCTTGTCGTTCTATATCGTCTTCGTTAATTTATATTTTTCAATTTTCTTGATCTCTGCATCGCCCTCCAATCGAAATATCAATTTAAACTGGAGTGATTCTCTTCTGCTTCCCCTTCTTGGATGATGTTGTGAATTCCTCCTTGCATTTATTTCGTGAGACCACTACCATGGAAGCCTTGCTTCTTGTGTGGAAGGGCACGACACACGGCCAATTGGCTGTGTCTCGTAGTTGTCAATACTCATCATCACCACGTTGTCCATCCTAATAGTCTTGGGATGAAGCGTTTTCGTCTAATAGTCAGACGGAACGACAAGGTAATGGAGACGGTTTCCTTTTAGCATTAAAATTATCGCAGTAATTTTCGCTGTTTTGAGGATGAATAGTATGTTTGCCTGAATTTGCGGTTTAACTATTATTATATTTACATCACTATCACATAGTTACACCTAAAAATACTGTGTTTGTAATGGAGAAGTTTTATGGCGGATTCATCTCACACAAGTACTTAATTACATATACATACGATTACTTTATACTGTAGAATGATGTGCTCGTCATGATATCATCCTCATTACGTATAAGCATTGTTAAGCGGGGTAATGGGGAGATAAAATAGGCATTTTGAATTGCATGAAGAATGTTAGAAAGTATGGGGAGTTTAAATGGCGTATTATAGTTCTTGCAGTGTCTGGCTTAGAAGTGTAAGTGTAAAAGTTTTTTGTCGCACTGTGCGCAAAAAGCTTACTTTAACCGACAGATTACGGCTAAAAAACAGCAAACATTCAATGAATTATAGTTGAAGTTATTTGGCTCAAGACACCTTATTTAATAAGTGTAAGAGAGTTAGAGTATAAATTTGTTTTTATTTGTAGCACTGCCGTAAAATAGATCTGAAATAACAGATGATTCTCAGCACTTGTTCGCCCTGTCGTCCATTAAATACTCTCCTCGTACTTCCCATCCCCTCTCCCGTAAATACCCGGTGGCGGCGCTTGCCCTCTGGCCTCTTCGACATGCTGCCCGTCTGCAGCGCAGTGTCGGCAATTGGCTCGCGGCTCCTCGAAGGTCATTCATTTCAAGAGCAGACGCGTTCTCCAGATTTAAAATTTTAATGAACAAGAGCCACAAGAACCATTATTCGTACATCTCAGCATCCAAAAATCCGCTGATCAACTCCCGTTGGTTCCCCATCCTTTCCCGAGGAAATACCCTCGCCCAAATCTCCACGTGTTCATTAAACCCGTAGCGGTAGCTTGAAGAGAACGAAAATTAAAAATTCCCTTCCTCCCTGCACCTCTCTCCCAGTTTGAATCTGCCGTGCTCGTTTCCTCTTCCTCGCCAAAAGCGTCCTCAACCAAGCGAACCGTTTAAAAAACACCACGAAGGGTAACCACCAAAAGCAACACGGACTCGCCACTCACCACAAACCGACCCTTTGCAAGCCACATGCTCACCGCACCAATCTTTTCTGCACCCTCCATCTCCTTATTAACTATACCCCGTCACTCTAGATCCTACAGCCCCTAACCTGTGCAAAAACTCCAAAAGTAAAGCCCCTTAAACCTTATCATACATGGTTTGCATAAAAAGTATCCGGACATATTTCGGAAAAAGAGATTTATTTCAGATATTTCTCCAGTGCCTCAAAATTCTTGAATGTACATCCCTTGAGCGTCGACACATTGCTGCCAGCGACGTTTCCACGACTCGAAGGCTCCCTGGCACGCGGATTCCGGAAGTCCTTAAGGGTAATCGCGCAAACTTCTTTGACGGCACTTAGAGCCCCATGGTGGTGTCCTTTGAGGGAGGGAGGATTTCGCTCTTGGGAATAGGAAATAGTTTGCCGGTGACAAGTCGGGACAGCAAGGGGGTTGGGAATCGTCGTGATGTCGTTGCAGGCCATCACAAGCAGCCACTCGGCTCTGGTCTTGGTCGTCCGTCATGGCCTTCGGGACGAGTTGAGCACAGATCTTTCGCATTGCCTAATTTTCAGTGATAATGGCGTGTACTGTCATCTTATCAATACCAATAGGTTATGCGATCATGCGCACACTTAACCGATGGTCTGAATTCAGCACTTAACGCACACATCAGACAAAAATTGTTACCAATATTTTTCATACAAACCTTGTGTCTGATAAAATTAGAGAAAGTAAATGAATAAAAAATAAGATAGTGAATTAAATGATAAAAAGGTACTAATATGATAAATAAATAAAATAATTTTAAAAATTTCAACCTTAGGCAGGTTCCCTACCCACCAATCATAACCCTCACAGTGCCCATCGTTCCTATAGGACTCACGTCCGGAGGAAGGATTACTGTCCACTGACTTGAAATGAGCTCGAATGGCTTTCGCCCTCTCGCGGCCCTTGCCTCCTCCCCCCCCCTCGAATTGCGAGCGAGCCTCATTCACCCTCCCGATGACACTCCCCACCCTGGCTGCTAACCCCTCAGTTTCCTCTGCGTTGTGCACGACCATCAAAGGCTTAAGCTCTCCGATTCGGAGCGGATTATTGAATGAGGTGAGGGAGGGAAGGCAGGTGGGGGGGTGCATGGTTTTTCCCCGAGTGAGGAGGAGTTTCCCCTGGAGGGTGGGGGGGCGACGGGGCCTTCGCGAATCGGGGATTCATCCCGGGATTCCGTATGTTGAGTGAGTCCCATTCCCACGGGAACGCATTCTTAATCGCCTCCCAATTCGACTACGTCCGAAAGGCCTGCAGCACTGAACGGAAGAACGTAAAGCGAACGGTGTCAGAATTCACGTTTTCCCTCCTTTCGACGATAGTGTGACTGAATGTCGTTGATGTTGGCATTCAAAAATAATTTATTCCATCCCCCTGTCAACACCTTTCATTCTTACCTCGACTTCCATTTATTTACTTCTCACGGATGGTATGAAATAAGTATATTTTGGAATACGTGTGTGTGCAAGAACAGTAGGTCAAGAAATATAATTTTCGTTAGCGAACTTATTAGCCTTTCTTGCCTGATCTTTGTGCAGGTTTTGAGCTCTCAAAAGCTTGCTCTCTAAAAAGTCACGTTGACATTTTGGATTGAACGAATTTTATAAGAAAATAGGTTTGTAGGATTTTTATACGTGTAGTGCTCTACGCGTACTATAGTATCTTCAATTATTCATAAAAAAAATATCTCTTAACCGTCAAAAATGCCAGATCCGATATTCGACGTCAATTTTGAAATCAATGTATTACCATGTATGAAAACGTGTTTCAAACCGTTATTAATTGAGCCCATTACGAAACATTTTGTTGCATATTATACATATAATGACAAATGTGTATAATGTTTTTACATGTCTTACTATTGTACTTCTGAAGTGAGAATTGTATATACTGTCGAAATATAGTGGTTCTTTGTTTTATAATTTCCTTTTATACGGGGAGGTTGATCTTTTATCAACTACAACTGCTGCGATATGATACATAAATATCGTTTATTTTAGGTGTGAAGTTTTAGAAATATTTCAACAGATAACAGCCATACTTCAAAAATCCTCGTTATAAATTTTTCAGGCAATCAATCTACATGTAGTTCAACATGTGTGACCGCTAGTTTTCTCTTCCTTTGTTTCGTCTTCTTGACTATATTTTACTGTGGAACACTTATGCATGCAAAAGTTAGTGAACAGAGGGAAGGAATATCGGGGAAATGTTACCATGGAATTATATCGCATACGTATAAAAAGATTTTCAATTTTTTTATACACGATGCGGGGGTAGCGCTATGGTTATAATCATCGTAATCCAGGCTTGAAGACTCCCTAATGAAGCCTTCGGAAGGAAGTACACTACCTCGTTTTGGGTTGTTGATGCATCACCATGAAAGCGATTATTGATGCCAAGATGGAATTCCGGCTTAACTGATGAAGGAAGATCGCCTCATTATAGACGATCGACATAGTTTTTGACGCGCCGTAAAACTTCGAGCAATTTGTGATTAAATTAACCTCATCACTATCTGAAATTGGAAGAGATCCTTGATTGTACCTTAACGCGAGGATTTTTCTAACAATGAGTTTCAATTGGATCGGAAAGAATTGTGTCAATGAATGTGGAAGAATCGTAAACAAATGAAACCGGTAGGAAAGACCTGGGGTGGTGTTAAGAATTTAATATTTCTTCTGTGTCATCGTTAAACTTGAAAGATTCTTGCTTTTCTGATTTTTTTTAAATTTGCATGTCATCTTCGCGTCTCCAATTCGTCCCAACTCAACCAAGTCTGTCCAAGAATATAATGTGGTGCTTTTCGCTTCCCTTTTTACTATTCGCCAAGAAAGAGGCAGCTATTTTTTTACTTACGTAATACCGTAATTAAATCCTGAGCAGGGTCCTAAACCCTGGGCACATATTCTATTTTGGCACCAATTGAATAATGAAGTGCTGCAAAATATTTACAGTTGAGTGTTTTATTAAAAAGTCATTACCACCCTGAGGGGGCTAGTCACTCACTCTTTGCCCATTCCATCCACTTCTCGTCGTCCTTAACAGAAGGTACCATACGACGAAAGAGGGCGTCGGGAGGAGAAGCTAAAACTGCTCGAGAGACGCGGCCATAATTCCCATCGCCACGTTTGTAGTACGCCTGGGGACTGACTATCTGTTTGAGCAACGGGCAAAGAGGGCATTTTGTGCGAGCGAATATTCGTTTCTTGCTCGTGTGTACGGTGACAAAAACCGCCAAACAGGGCCACAGGGCAAAGGGAGAGGTCTCCCTGTTGTTACTAGCTGTTTATTGCTGCGGATGAGCCTGAGAAAGTGGCGGTTCGCGAGTCATTGGGGACACACATTCGGCGAAATTCGCTTGCAGAGAAAGAGTTTAGAGAACTCGGGTATGTGTGAGTACAAAGAATAAAACAACAGAGCGAGTGAGCGAACCCTGTAAAACCTTTTCCCGTGCCTCTTGTCTCTCCACTATATCTTTTTCGTTTAATTCCGTGCCTCCATCCGCCCGCCCCACTGCGACTACGCCCCGCGCTGCTTCTTTGTTTTCGTATTCCTCTCCTTTTAGCTTCTTCTTCCCCGTTCTGCTCTCGTTTTTCCCGTGATTTATTTATTTATTTATTTTTCTGTTGAAAAAAAAGGAATCGAAAACCTGTCCCCCATCCTCCCGCCGCGAAAAAATACCGTAATCGAGCCGTCGAATGGGGCAAACATACATGCGCCAGCGCCGCCTCCGGCCTTCTCCCGCACTGAAGTTTACCCTTGCTCACCGCCCCTCGACGGGAGCGCATATTTCCCTCCGACTCGCTCCAGTTATGTCCTTTTGTCTTCCCCGGTAACACTAATTAAGCGCCCGTACTGCCTCCGTCTCGGGGATAATGCGTGCTCTTCCTGCATGTTTTGTTGTTATTATTCGCCTCGTTAGAAGAAGAGGAAAGAAGGAATGTCCGATTTCCCTTTTTTTGTTTGGGTTATAGCTCAAGCACGCCCCGTGACGTGAAAGGTGATCCGATCTCCTTTAATGGTTGTCGACAATTCGGTTGATTTCAAGACCTTAACCACCGAAGGTAGGTCGAGGCTGTGGAACCCGCAGAAGGTGAAAACGGACAAGCTGAGGTCACCACGCCAGAGAACATCGTCTGTCTTGTCAATAGCTTTCACATATTTATTTTATAGCTTTTGATATGGGTTGGAACTAGCAATCGAGAATTGCTCAGTTAGTATAAGAATATTGGCGAAAAGACGATGCCAAATTTCTTCAGTTATTTAGTTTCGTCATTTTGAAAGCTCAGCCATTGTATTTTGGATACCCACGGAAACGTTATGACTCCCGAATCAGATAGTGTACTCTGAAGGGGAAAATGTTTGGTAAGAAGATGTTTTGACCGAAGATTAATGTACGGATAAAATATATTAAATTTATTGGAAGTTAATCTGACATAAATTGCCTACGTGTGTACTGCTTTCCTTGTCGTATTGGAATGCAGCTATTTCAGCTTGTAGAAACTATTCGACTCGATCGGCGAATGATACTATATGTACAGTTTTGAGTTGTTGAATTTGAGTGCCCATTCGCGGATGACTCCGTTAAAGTTAATTTCATACCATCTCCCACTATTTATTTGAATTTGTCGTTTTATTGCTGGTGAGATGAGGTCTTGAAAATAAAATCAGAGAGATCAACAGCAAAATCGACAGATTTTAAATTGATTTTACGGTTTAAGTTGTAAATTTATGAAATTGATTCATAGTGTAATGAAAAAATACTACCTTGATCAAAAAGTTCCCGGAATAACCACCGTGTGGCGCTCCCATCGTTCCGATTTGAGTTCTGTTTTTTTTTGTTAAATTGGTACATCTGTTGTTGATATTCCCTTTAAATCTTAGTGTCATAACTTGACATTTGCAAAAGTTACGGTCGGTTTTCGGTATGTCCATCAGTGCTTCCTGCGATTTTTCCATTACTTCCTCTCGGCTGCTAAAACGCGTTCCCCGTAATGGTTTTTTAACTCGATTGAACAGAAAGAAGTCACAGGGAGCCAAATCAGGTGAATTCGGTGGCTGTTGGATGGTATTTGTTGCATTTTTCGTCAAAAAATTACGAATAATGATAGCACTGTGCGACGGTGCGTTATCATGGTGCAAAATCCACGAGTTTTCTGCCCACATTTCTGGTCTCTTTCGGCGAATTGCTTCACGCAAACGTCTCATAACGCCCAAATAATACTCTTTGTTTACTGTCTGGCCTTCTGGCAAAAATTCATGATGCACTACACCGTTGTAATCCATGAAAACCGTCAGCATTGCCTTCTTTTTTGACTGAAAACGACGTGGTTTTTTTGGTCTCGGCTCATTTGGTGAACGCCATTCACTTGCCTGATGTCTGGATTGCGTGTCGTACTCATAAACCCACGTCTCGTCTCCAGTAATGATCCTTTTGATGAATGTGGGATCGGATTCAGCCTCGCAAATCATGTCTTTTGCGACGTCAACACGGTCTCTTTTTTGCATGAAATTGAGGTCTTTTGGCATGCTACACGACGGAAACCCAAATCATTAACCACAATGTCTTGGGCGGATCCATAGGCAATGTTCAAGTCCTCCGCTATTTCTCTGATGGTTAATTTGCGGTTATTGACCAACATTTCTTTTACTTTATCAATTTTTTCACCGACTTTCGATGTCGATGGTCTGCCACTGCGTTCATCATCTTCGATTGACTCACGACCACTTCTGAACCGCTCGTGCCACTGGTAAACGACCGTTTTTTTTAGAGAATCGTTGCCGAAACACTTTTCCAACATTTCCAACGTCCGTGCGCCACTAAATCCGTTTTTTACGCAAAATTTAATACAAGTTCGTTGTTGCAAATTTAAATCCATTTCTGCAATTGTAAAAAAATCGCCAACACACACAGAGATAGATGTACTCTTGGCTACGTAACTTTTGCAAATGTCAAGTTATGACACTAAGATTTAAAGGGAATATCAACAACAGATGTACCAATTTAACAAAAAAACAGAACTCAAATCGGAACGATGGGAGCGCCACACGGTGGTTATTCCGGGAACTTTTTGATCAAGGTAGTATAAGTTCGAGATTCCTTCTTATTCAGAAATGATCCGGGTTTCGACGTTCACAGCCATGGTCGAGTTTTTAGATTACGTTGAACCTCAAAACCTGAGTCATACCTAAATGAGATAGTATGGACTCAAACTTATTGTTTTTCATTATTATGAAATTGTCATGTGTTGAACCGAATTATTTCTGGAGTTGAATTATTTGGGTCGAAAAAGTCCCCTAAAATATCATCCGAATTAGCGGAGTAAATTTTGTCTCACTTAATTTCTTAGAACTTTGTAAGTTATTTTTGGTCAATTTGGAGTTCATCTGGGAGACCATGTAATCAATAGCTTTACTTTGAGTAATAACAAGGCTTTCTTTTAGTCTTCGTTTTCCGCTCAGTTAAACATTTTGAATGGGGCCTCTATAATCTCGATAAAAGCAATTTGCAATTCCTATAAGTGTTTTCGAATGCATTTCGTTGCATTTCTGATTTGTTTCAATATATTTTTACATTGACTTGCAGTTTTCAGAAATAGGCCCCAATATACGAATTAATCTTTGGCTTTTAATTTTTGGTAAACCTGCTTCAGAAAATTTCACGGGTACGTGTGGGTCTTCCTTCTTTTAACTCTATGCGTGTTTAGAAGACTGAAACTTACTTTTTTGGCGATTTTTAAATTCTTTTCGGTGCGTGCATTCACTTCACATTTTCTCTAAGCTTTTGTCTGTGGCTTCTGCCATGCATTTCGAATTTGAATCTGCCCTGTGAGAAGGCTCCTGTGGATTGCATGCTAACTTTCTCTGTCATACTTCTCCCCGACAGCCGTCACTCAGAAATGTCAGTGGAACTGTATGCATGCATATTGAATAAATCACCAACGTGGCAGTCAAAGTTTGGGTAGCACTGCCCAATCAAATCGTTCTTAATACCCATAGAGTGTGTGCACCTATGAATAAAGATAGCATGAACTTTAACCTTTTTCCACTTATTTTGGTTCGATTATTCCTCCCATTCTACTCATAGCTGATCGCTCTTAACACGTTTTTATTATCTGGATGCCGATTTTTTTAGAATTGGCATCATTCTTTAGCTCCTTCGACCTGACTGTGATTCAAATTTTTATCCATCCTTTTAATTTCGTGTATAGCTAGGAGGGCTTATGTCGTCTGTTTTTAGAATAAAAATTGGTCACTATTATTGTGATTCCACTTCCTCTGTCTCTTTCCGCTCCCGAGACGTTCTCACCGTTAATATGATATAACACTAAGTTTTTCTATTAGAAAGTTCATTTTCTATGTCATCGACCAATTTTCACGAACAATTCGTTTAACCCAATACTCCACTGCTTATCATAGAATCTGCCATTTTGAGTTTTTTAAGGCTGAGTATTTGTTGGAGTGTCGGACACTTAAAACTTCCTTCATTCGTCGATTTAGGGTTCGATTAAAGCGTATAGCATGTTGATAACTGCCACGTCGGAGGACAGTCTAGTTACCATCAAGGCCGTGCCTGAGATGCTGCTAATTGGAACGCAAGTGGACTATGAGAGTAAATCCTACCGCGAGAATTAGTGGCAGCAAGGCCATCGGAACGTGCCTTGCTGCCTCTACCTTGGCTGCGTCTTTGCCTTCAGAGCTAGGAGGTGGTTTTTTTTGGGTGGATTTCCCGATGCTAAAGAAGTGGTGGGGGGATGATGAATCCAGGGCCCACACCCTCCGCTCCTCGGCCTTGGTTGCTCTCCCCCATCTCCGTCCGGCCACTCCCCCTCCCGCACGCGCGCGGTTCAATCGATAGGCACCAAAGAAGCACCACCCTCTCCCTTTTCCCCCGCACCTGCACGCCCCCTGTGCCCGCCCCCCCCCTCCCACTTCGTCGTCATTTGCCGAGCGCAACGTCGACTGTGACTCAGGTGGCGTCTCATCTCCTTTTAATTAGCGCGTGTCACTTGTTTTGCATGTGCTCGGCGTCTCGTTAGCCGTCGGGACCATGCAAGTGATGCGCGTTTCCCCCGTGGTTGTGCAAACTTCCGCCGTGGCGGCTCGCTCATCTTACTGACATTTCAGTCATAATAATTAGTAGGTAGTCCGGGAGGTCATTCATCGCAGCAAAGATTAGATTGGTGCCCCTCTCCCAAAATACGTTTATAAATGTTTTCAGCTTTTAGAACTCCTTCAGCCTAGTCGTTATTTTTGAAGGAATTCCGTTTCCTGAGAAGATCATTAGCATCGCGTAATAAGTGTGTCACAGCTCTCTTCCTCCGAAGCTTTGACTCGTGCTGTTTCCTCCCGGAAAAGAGTTTTAGTCGCACCAGAATTCTTTACCTTTCAAACGAAATTGCGGAACGAATTCGCATTTACCTCTACGCAATTATAGACTGGAAAATATCTGTGAAGTCGTAGCTTTTGTCGTCGAGGAACGTTATTGTTTTTATGATTGAAATAAAAATGTCACTTCAACGTTTCAGTCGTCTAACCAAGTGTGTACGTGACTTTTCAAGGGAGAGTTGGCTCTGTGAACTCTCTTGTGAAAATTTCAAAATATTCTTGAAATGAAATCCAGCCTCTCATCTTACGTGTTCTGAAGAGTCTCTGTAGTAGCCACTTTCTATCATTTAAAAACCTGAATCAGTCAAACAAAACGACTGGATGTATGGACCGGCTGCAAATCCTGGGAAATCAAAACGGAGAATTAAATACCTCGGGAAAAATTAATATTAGCAGTCGAGTTCTGTCATTTATTTTCTGATCGTGATTTTTTACAGGGAGTAGTTGATTTAATCGTAAAGGATAACTTTCTTTGTCTGTCGGTATCCAGATTTTATAATTCTCGAGTTGTTTCTTCCGTATATTTGTCAAACGTTGAAGGAAAACCTTTATATTCTGATAAGTTAGCTTGTGCTTCGGTTCTTTTCGTCAAATTTTTAAGATAAGACAACTTTCCATGTCACTTCGTAGCTTAGAGATAATGCCAGGAGGCATCTGGGCGAGCCTCGAGTTTTCACTGCCGTTACCTAGATACGGGATAAAAGCATGTTGTGAGCAAAACATGAGAACCTTAGTAACAACCATTTTACATGATTGGTTCCGCCTAAATTTGAGGTTTGGGAAGTTAATGCTGCTTTTCTATATTATCAGAAGGAATGCATCGTCCTAAATATCCGAGAGACAGATAACAAAGTGTGTCTTGAATGTCTCTTGCGCATGACTTCTACTTCATTGGCATATCACTCCTTTGAATTTTCTCGTGTGCCCAAAATGATGCTAACATTACATTCCTATTAACCTTAACAACTAAAATTCAACTGTTCTCTTTGATATCCTATATTTATGACTCGATATCTCCAATAAGTAACCGAGCCTTAATTAGAATCAACGTAAAATTCCCCAAAAGTAAATTCAAATAAACCACGCGCGTATGACGTGGAATTCCCATCCCCAGTCCACCAGACTGCGCCTTCGTTTCCCTCCTTGCTCCAGTGAAAGTCTTTACGCGAATAGTCTTTATGGCGTGCGACTCCTTTAACTCTTTATTTCTGCTCACCAAAGAGGTCACGTCGCTTCTCCTAAATGAAGGTGCTGCCCCCTCTCCGCTGGGTGAAATAAATCGCGACCCGGTGCGTCGTCAGGGTCCCTCTCCCCTTTGTACGCCCCTCGTGAGCCTCCCAATCATAGACGTACTCGTACGTGCGCTCCGCGGGGCACGTCGAGGGGCGAGACCCGCGGTGGGTGCGGCGACTTTGGACGCCGCATCACTCCGCTCGCCGCGCTCCACCGCAACCGGGAGGGAAGCGAAGGAGGCGGAGAGGGGCGAAGTGGGAAAGCCCCCCCTTCCCACTTCACTTCCTTTCGTTCCGCTTTGTTCAAACAGAATTCCGCCCCTATGCGTCGTACGTTCGGCGGCGGATGGAGCAGAGCGATGTCACCCCACCCCCCCTTGCCTAGTGGCGTCTGGGGGCGGAGGGGTGTGAGAGGGGTCTGCGTGCTCCCTCGTCAATTCACCAGCGCATTGTGCGCGCGTGGGAATGCCCGTCACGTGTCGGGGGAGTATGATGCCCCCTCGGTGTTCCTGAGGATGCGGAGGGAGGAGTGGATTCGTCATCCCCCCCAGGAGGAAGGAGAGAGGAAGGGTGGAGAGGACGCAATAAACCACAAGCACACACACCCCCTCTCTCTCTGCGCACACGCTCTCAATTTCCATTTATTGTTTACCGATCTCCTTTTGTTTCCGATATTTTATAACCTCATTCTCCCCATTCTTCTCTTTGCGCAAGCTTCATTTGTCAAGGGTGATTGAGCTCTCGCCTGGATCATCGCTATCAAATGAAAAAATGATATCCCCTTATTATAAGCTGTCATTTTTGGCTCTCTTGGACAATGATGGTGTGTGTAGTCGGTGTGAGAATACTGTCGGGCGGCTGCAGCCTTAACCTCTGGAGGTTACTTTCCCGCTTATAGTGGATGCGTGTTCCGATAAATCCATCGAACTTATCCAGAAAGTTCATAAAGGTGGCTGCTTAGTTTTAATTACAAACAGTTATGCTGGTAGTTTGCGATAAGTATCCGGATATTTTCATTTTCAGCGAAGCAGATTTCAGCGCAGGTGAACCTGGAAATAGTTTCATATTTTGATTAATATCCTCAGTTTAGTCTCCACGAAGGAGGCACGAAGTACAGACACGAAGACAGTCATTTCTATTAAGTCTCACATTGTCAAGCTGAAATCGGAATTCCGTGAAATTTCCGTAGAATAACGTGACATTTCTGCGTAGATTATTTTAATTAATACTCATTTTAATCCATTTTTTCATTAGCTAAAGACGCATCAGAATGGTATATCTTATGCTACTTCCAACCTGTGTCATGTGATGATTTCAGTTAAATGTTTCGCCATGATAGAAAATTCCGAAAGAAAATTAAATTTTTTCGTAAGGTAATAAGGAATATTTTCCGTTAGTTAAATTACACGCTACCATGAATTAGGATTCAATCTTAACATTTTTCATCCTCAATTTCTTTTGCTGTCATTTTATTTTTAGCTTGCTATTCAATAAATATATCTGTTTTTAATCTTTTAAATTTAAAATGGACAATTGTATTTCGGCAGGTCTACGTGGTTTAGTTTTTCTTTCTCAAGATGAAGCGTGCATGATCCGCGTTTAGCATGGATATTCACACGAAAGTAGATAATTAAACTTGTTGATTTAAAGACGACTAAGCCATTGAATTCGTAAAAAAGTTCAATTTAAACAAAAAATAGCTTTTCGATGAATTTTTGCTTTCATCTCATTTCATGAAACTCACAGACAAGTTTCACGTATCAGTTTGAGCGGCAGTTATGGCTTGATCTTCTGACAGCAATGGTTACGAAGCTGGTGGTCGATGCCAATTTGTTGTATGGTTCTGGATATAAGCTGACTCCATTCTTGTTTTCTAAATAAGTTGTCAGTGTGTGGGCCAATATAAAAAACTTCAATTAGTCTACTTTTATCAATGAAATTACGTCGTACAGATTTATGTGACAATTGTCAGTTGTGATGGGCTCTGCTATTATTAATGAAATTAAATCGTACTCGTTAGAAACTAAGAGTCGTCTGCATAAAGGGATTTTGTTAAAATTCGACATTAAGATAAGAACGATGGAGGTTGGATGTGCGTGTAATAAATTTAAAGGAAAGTGCGTTATCGTGCCAACTAATGCGTCGGAGCAACGCGGCCCCTAGCCAGTAAAGGCGGGAGAAGAGGGCACAGATGATGCTATCGAGACTTTGGTTTGGATGGAAATGTCGAACATCAAATCGAGATGGAAGTCAACGACACACGTGGCTTGAACGTGCGTTTGAAGATGACGAATGATTCGTTCCCTACTTTCTAGAACTGACCACAGTTCTATCGCACTTTGGTCAGTTCGAGAAAGGTGAGGGGAATTCGAGGGCAGTGTGGAGGGTTGCCAACCCCGTTTCGCTCACGAAATGGTTTACCCGAGACCGACCTTCCGCTCGTCTTGGCCCCACCGATCGCATTCCCCTAGGGGGGGGGAGACGCACCCAGGGGACACGCCACCCCGAATCATCTCTTCCCTCCGGCGACCGACCTCTTCATCGGAACGCACTCAGACGCCCTTCCGCGGGTCTCTCGCGCTCTTGGGCTCTCTCTCGTCCCCCCACACCGCTAACGCCCCCCTCGCAGTCTGTACACCCTCATCCTCCCCCCACGCACCCCTTTCAGAGGGGACAAAGGACTCCTATACATCCATCCGCCCCCCCTCCCTTTCCCTCCCTCCCCCCTTCCCCGGCAGCGGCCGCATCCTCCCCTCACCTTTTCGTCCTCCCTCCCCCCCCATCAATCCACCCTCCCCATCGCCCCCTCCCGCCCCGCTCCCAAGGTTGCCTGGGCGTGTGCTATTGATCGCGATGGGAGCAAGCCAAAGCGCCGCCATTGGAGCCCCCTTTTTCTCCTCTGCTCTTCACCCTCCCCTACTCTCCTTTCGCCTCCTCTCCCTTAACACTCGTACCCCCCCTTCGCCCCCGGCCACCTCACAATCCCGCCTTCCCAAAAACTGCGATTATAACTCGACAATAAACCGCAAGTGTGTTGGCAAGTAGTTGGTTAAAGTAGGGGAGGGAGGGAGACTACCCCCCTTGGTTGCAATCTACGTAACATATTCGTGCATTCAAATGAAAAAAAAGAGTTCAAAGTTCCAGTTCGGTTGCCCTCCCTCCCATTCTCTCAGTCTGCTAAATGAAATTCCTGCGGAGTCGGGATGTTTACGGCTTCGGCGGGTCGGGTTGGGAGACGGGTCGCGTCGCCTTCCATCAGAAATTTGAGCGAGGTAGAGGACGACTGAATTGAGGAAACGGAATTCTCTGGAATAATATCTGATAAATAAAATACACCTATAGTTCCATTACACGAGGTATGATGGCCTTTTCGTAGCCGAAGACTGTTCAAAACCGGATTTCAGGACTATATTATTTCTTAGATATATATATATATATATATATATATATATATATATATATATATATATATATATATTAGTTATGTTGACATTTTTTCATATTCTACTGAAAAATCAGGTTCGAAATTTGTAGCTCCCGTTTGTTATCATCATAAAATACGGATGACTCTAGTAGATAGATTACAAATTTGATATAGGCCAATGCAAGGAACTAAAAAACAGTGATGTAGCATGTTTTATGCATTTTTTAAACAATTTCTTAAATTATGGTTTTTTTATTATTTTCATAGTTTATGGATAGTGAAACGTGAATTCCTACTCATTATTATATTCTTTTTGCTTTACATCAATCTTCGCCAATCTATGAAGTTCCTAAAAATATATTATGCAGTACTTAAATTGTGGACTTTATATATATATTTATATGTATATTTATCATTACTTCTATATCTTCAGAGGAAGACGGATTGTTTCCGTCGAAATATCAAGAAAATACGTGTGAGTGTTCTCTTTTTTTTGTGTTTCTATATTATGTGTTACTGTGTATTGTACTATATATATATATATATATATATATATATATATATATATATATACATATAATATATAATTTGGAAGATGTTTGACCTTTAGCTGAAAATGTTTTTTGTTTCTTACTCCACTGAGAAATAAATGGAATACAGCTCCGGTGGGAAGATATTTTGTTGACTCAGATCGAATGAATTATATAGTCAACTTCTTTGATTAAAGAAAAGACTAAATCAGACTAACAAAGATTTTCTTGCTTTGTTTTTTTAACTCTTGATTTAATGCAAATTTTACTCTAACAAACTAATGTGAGAGTCGGAATGAGGTCAGTTTTACAGCTCTAAATCCCACAAATCATTCTGAAGAAAGTAAATTTGCCTTTTTATTGATCTCTCAAATACTAGTATATGCGTCTACATTTAATTGGTTTGTATGCATGTATTTTTCCTCAGTATCCCTTAACATTTTAATAGATTGCTAATATGTAGATACAAGCAGGTCGTCTTTGTTTGCCCCTATATTTTCAAACCAACTGGGTAATTTGCAAATTTTTCCAAGCGATGGTCTGCCGATGGACAGATGAAATGATAGCAATTAAGTGAGTGCCTCGAAATTCGAAACGCTTGGAACGAGCATCTCGCCATTCAAACGCGCCCACTTCACCGCGCCGGGCGGAGGACATCCAAGCCCGCGAAGCATCCACGGAGTCTCCGTTCGCGCACTCGAGTTCGGCCAAAAGTTTCATCTGGCGAAACTCAGGTGGAGAGCTTTTCCGGCGCAGCTATTTTATCTCCCTTCCTCCATTTTGGTCCACGTAAAATGGGCCCCGTAATGCTCTTGTGGACTAGCGTATATCCGTGAATAATCTTTACGTGTGGGTGCGCGCAGTTAATCCTGCTTGCGGATGGTGATGGGAGGAGGGGATTAAGGGGTAAGGGGCACAAGGATCCAGAAGGGTGAGGGGAGGTGGTGGAAGGGCGCCGGCGCACGCGGAGGTTTCATAACTTTTTTAAATCACCAGTCAACCTGACCCCAAAATTCCTCGTTAACTCGGCTCCGAAGTTTATTCGCATCGCGGTGCGATAATGTAGGGCGAGCAAGTGCTTCTTCTTCTTCCCCTTAGCTCTTCCGTCGTCGCGGCCACATCCACATTGCTTTGCGACATTTTTCCCTCCATCCACCCCCAAGCACCCCTCCCGCTTTCCTTCGAACCACCGAGTGTCTATTATTCCTACATAAAAAAAGAAAGCAGAGAGACAGCAGCACTAACTAATCTCCAAAATTATAAGAAAGGCATCAAACACTTAGGTATCGCAATAGAGGCAAAAATTTGGAGAAATTCACTCCCTT
This sequence comes from Hetaerina americana, assembly GCF_022747635.1. Lineage (NCBI taxonomy): Eukaryota > Metazoa > Arthropoda > Insecta > Odonata > Calopterygidae > Hetaerina > Hetaerina americana. The sequence goes on from NW_027286763.1 coordinate 14,313,375, forward strand.
TCTTTCGAAAATTAATTCGAAATCTTACTGTTTTGGAAGTTTTCAGATATATTTATGACTCGCACGTTGTTTTACCTGGTGATTTTTTTCTAATGCGTGTAGCAATCCCAATGGACTCAATTATTTCGGTTGTTTTTTGTCGGAATACAGGGTTCGTCCGGAAAATAAGTGTACTGAGCTCAGGAAAAAAATTTATTACACTTTTACATATCTTAAGCTAATATTCCTCAAAATAGGAACCTTTTGAGTCGATACACTTGTTCCAGCGGCGTTCCCATTCCTGGAACGCTCCCGCGAAGGCATCATCGGGAACCTCTCGAAGACACGTCGTCACGGCCTCTTTGACGGCATCCAAAGTCCCGTATCGCGTTCCTTTCAAACTCCTCTTTATCTTCGGGAACAGAAAGAAGTCCGGTGGTGCCAAGTCCGGGCTGTAGGGCGGGTGCGGCAGCGTTGCCACGCCGTGCTTGGCCAAGAAGTCCGACACGACAAGCGCGGTGTGAGACGGCGCATTGTCGTGATGCAGCCGCCAGATGTTTTTGATCGCTGGCCGGACGCGGGCGACTCGTTTTCGAAGCCTGTCGAGCACTTGGACGTAAAATGCAGCATTTACAGTTTGTCGTTCAGGTACAAATTCGTAGTGGACGACTCCCCTTTTGTCAAAAAAGACAGTGAGCATCGCCTTGATCCGAGATTTGCTCATGCGAGCTTTCTTTTGACGGGGTGATGATGGGGTGTGCCACTCCGCACTTTGTCTCTTCGACTCCGGGTCGTACTCAAAGATCCACGTCTCGTCATCCGAAACAACGTTCTCTAAAAAATGTGGATCTTTTTTGCAGTGATCCGCAAGTTGTGTCGCGATTTCCAAACGATTGAGTCTTTGATCATTACTGAGCACTTTCGGCACCAACTTTGCACAAATTTTTCGCATCTGTAATTGGTGCCTAATAATCTCGTGCACTATTGTTGTTGGCACATTACACTGCTCTGCTATCATCCGAACACTAAGACGACGATCAGATTTCAGTACATCGCGAACTTTTCGCACATTTTCGTCGGTGAGTGTCGTCGATGGGCGTCCAGGCCGTGGTTCGTCGTCGACCTCTTCTCTGCCCTCCACGAACATCTTGTGCCACCGAAAGATCATGTTTCTGGACATGGCTGACTCCCCGTAAGCCTGGTTAATCATACCGACAGTTTCGGTAGACGATTTCCCAAGCTTTACCGCAAATTTGATGGAATAACGCTGCTGCAAAAACTTCGGCATCGCGTTCCGTGACGTGGGTCGAGCGTGGAGGTTCGCGATAACAGAGCTCCTCACTACACCACAGCTCAGAGCCGACTGCCTTTTTCAGCGTCGCTTGCCAAGATACCCCCCTCCAATCGCAGCCCGTCAGAGCGGTGCTGGGCGCGCCTGGAGCGGCGGGAAAAAATCAGTACACTTATTTTCCGGACGAACCCTGTATATCCAGTGTGATATTTTCTATTCTAGAGTACGCGATCTCTTTGTAACGTTACCATAGGCACTTAGGCGTAATCGCGGAAAATAAGGTCACACGATGGTAAGTCATGTCAAACGGAGAATACATCGATCTAAGAAGTCCTTTCTTTATCACTAAGAGGTCAGTACTACCCTCAGGGGATATAATCTTAGAAACAAGTCAGTAATCGGTGGAATCGTTTGTGCGGAGTATGGTATTCTATGCATAGGAGACTTAGACCTTAGGAAGAACAGACGAGGCTGAAGGACCTTCGAACGGTGTTGGTGCCGGAGAAGTGTATGCTGAAGATCAAATGAAGACAGGTGAAGTGAGAAACGAAGAGGGGTGCGTTAGAGTCGAGGAGAGGAAGAATAAGCGGAGCATGCCAAGAGCAAGGAGGAGATGGAGCGGGCAGACGTCAAGGTACAGTGAACAAGTTAAGACGGAGTGGGGAAAGGGTAAACGAGGGGAAAGGGGCGGGAATCGGAGGAGTTAAGGTGACACAAAAAGCAGACCAAATCGTGTCAGTTAAATGAGTAGAAGTACGTGCTACGCGGCAAAAAGCATCCATTCGAACGAGGGTAGTCACACTTTTATTTTTTTATTATTGTATCCTACTCTCCGAGCCACCACCAGGGTGTGTGGCAGGGATCGATTATGCAATAGGATACCCTTGACCAAAAACACCTTTCCCCCTAGCTCGGTCGGATAAAAGTTATTTTTTTCTGATCCCTTATCGTTCGTGGGAAAAATGATATCTTAAATCTATATGTTCTGCGCTTAATCGCTCTAATTTTGCTTTCATGATCTCTCCTACCGTAATACGATAGAGCTTATAACACATATTCAACATCCTTCCAAAATATGCAAGAGAGTTAATGTGTAATTTAGCCTACGTTCCGTGAGGGATTTCCAACCTAGCTCCTCTGATCATTTTGTTACACTGCTTAGTTTTTCATAACGGCGTTTCACAAGTCTAACTCGTCTACATTGGGTGCAATGTAATTTGGCAGTAATTGAGCATCATGAGAACCCCATATATTAGCAGCATATTCTAACTGAGGTGTACGAGCGAAATATAACACTTCACTTTAACTTTTCACCACATTTCCCCAACACTCTTCTGATAAATCCGAAATTTTTGTTAGCTCTTCTACATATTCCCCGTAAACGTTTCACTCAGAGGAAGAAGCATTGCAGAAGAGAAGAGCCGCAGATAATCAAATTTCGGATGTTTCCACTTTTGATAGTGATGAATTTAAGCAGAAACAGTAGCCTTTCCCTGACCAAAGAAATATTTGGCAACAGTCCGCCTCACAGGTGAGGGTGCGCTCCCGCTGTCTCCGCTCTCCCGCCCCGTCCCCTCTCTCCCTTCGTCCTCTTACTGCACCCTGGGCATCTTCATGATACGTCATCATCCCCTTGCATCCCCCTTCCTCCCCTTTCTTCCACCCCTCCTCTTGGGGAGATAGACACCCGTCTTGTATTAAGAGGATATCGTAGGAAAATGCCCTCTGGTTCCTGACCGGGTCACTTGAAAAACCCTGGATACTCAGGGTGCGTGGATTTGTCCTTTCATTTGTTTATCCATTTTTCAAGTGTCCTCAATCGGTGCTCAGGCCCTTAACTCTTCCCTCCGTCTAATCTCAATCCCAGCCGCTATTATCGTTTGTGCCGCAGGTCGATGACTAGTTACATCCAGCTCGTTATTCCCGCTAATATGATACATATCCTTCTAAGGGTATCCTAATACTGTTAATATAGACTTTTTGTGTTAATATAAAATATTACCAGCGATAAACCTAAAGATGTTAAAATATACATAGAAGGAATGATGTTAGGTAGGCGAGGGAGGAAAGGGTTGATGCTGGGTCGGTATACCGAAAACCGAATATAAAAAATGTTTCGAGGATTGGATCAAGCGCTGGCATAAGTGTGTTGCAGTCGATGGGGATTACTTTGAAGGGGACAATATAGATTTAGATGAATAAACTTGTATTTTTAATTTTCTGAATAAATTCCGGGAAATTTTTGATCAAGGTAGTATAGCGGATTGAAAGAATAAGGAGCTGAAGAAGAAATTGAAGTAATCAGTCTCTAACTTTAATTTTAAAAAATCGTTGTCTCAGGCGTTACTGTATGGAATTTGCATAACATATTGAAATGAAATAATTTACTTCCACACCCTTTATTTAAAAAACACGACCCAGGTTTCGACGTTGAATGCCATCATCACTGTCGTGATGACGTCACGGTCGTGTTTTTTAAATAAAGTGTGTGGAATTACAAAGTAAATTATTTCATTTCATTTCAATATTTAATTTTTTTTAATCGATTAATATTTTGCCACGACGTGCAAGGGTTAATAACAATAAGTACTCGTGCAAAGTAAACTTTCTGCGGGGCATTGTTCTATGTCAATCAGAAATAATGTTCAATTAATGTCTAAGGTTCTGCAATTTGTCCTAAATCTAAAATTAGCACTTCTTTTTCTCCTTCAATTCGACCTTCTCCTCCAAAATCTTGGTTCTCGACGCCCCTTCCCCTCCTCCCCAATTTTCGTCTCTCGAGGATCCGTCCTCCCACTCGCCCGCTCTCGCGTCCCGGCGCCCAAAGACGCCTCCTCGCGCCGCCACTCCCACGTCTCTCCCTCCTCGGTCGGTTGTCTCTGCCTCCGCCCCGAGGGGGGTGGGTTCCCGACTCGCCTCGAATACGGCGAATGTGCCTGGAGGAAGTTTGACGTGAGGTGAGGGTTTCAAGGAGCGTGGTGGTCCAGAAGAGTCGTAAAACTGTTCTGCTTCTCTGGATGATAATGCGATGCGGTATTCCTTTACCACCCACGTCTCAGACCCGCAGTCGTCAAAGAAGTTTCGCCACGACTGCAATGAAATACGTATCACTGTACCAACCACTGAAGAGAGGCGCTGCACCGTCCTCTAGATTAAGAGCGGCCTACTCTTTATGGCAGGAACCCTTTTGCAAGTCAAGGTACCTTCGTAGGGTTCCGTAGTATTTTCCACACGTGGAAGTTGAGTTATTGGAGGGAAGTTACACGCTCTTCGACTCATGGAAGTGAATGATCTAAATAGATAGGAAACCGCACAATCAGAGCGGATCATACTTACGATAAGACGTCGAGTTATTGCCAAACGACACAGTATCATTTATTTGAGCAACTCCAACACGGGGTCACTCGATAAATAAAAAATATATTAACATGCAATGTCTTTGATGCTCTTGGAGTGACAAGTATTTATTCAAAAATTAAATCTAAGAATAATCAATCATCATGGATTTCAATGGTCCCCTCAATCTTTCAAATTTTCGTTGTCTGAGCGAAGTGTCACGGAAGGTAGGGAGCAGAAAAGATACGCGATTTTGTGGTAATGGGTAGGGTAGAGCGCGGGTCTACTTCATTTACATCAATACCGGGATATCTCGCCGAGAAGAGGAAGGAGAATCTCCCCAGCACCGTCGCGCCGTCGTGCACGTTCGAATCCGTGCCCTGATGCGTGACCCTGTCAAACGGAGCTTTTCCGCGTGTCGCCTGTCACTTCATCGCTCGGGTGTGTCCTGCGCGCGTCTCTGGGTTGTGCGTGTGCTGGAACCCCCCGCCATACCCTCAGACGCTCGGTCCCCCGGGCCCCGCGAATTCCCCGGAAACGCTCCCACCACGCTCGCTCCCGACCTCGCCCCCATCCGCCATTTTTATATTCTTTTCACCTCCCCTCTCCCCCTCCTTTCTCCCTCTCCTCCTCCTTTCTCCCTCTCCCCCCTTCAGACCGCATCCACAACCTCCGAAAAACGTCTCGTGATGAATGATTTGTATTTATCCCGTCACAGGGTTGATGTTTACGAGATCTCATTCGTTGACATTTTAACTGAATGAATGGTGGATATTTTTTTTGATTCATTAATTATCTTCTTGGATCGTATTAAAAAAAATATCGAATTCACCGCGGGGCATTGAGATCTGCTTGCTGTTGCGGCATTCCGGGATTCGTATATCGCCCTTCTGTTTGTGCGCCTCCATTATCCGATGAACAGAAAATATTGCACAGCACTGAGTAGCTACCACTTTGGTAACTCATTTTTACCCCTAGTTACTCCATGGCTATGAGCGAAGGATTTTTTTCTCCAGAGATTATCCAGCCTCGAGAGACGAATTTGCTCTTGGCGATTCGTTGTTAACCTTGCGAGCGCCAAGTTAAATGTTTTTTGGAGATAATTGAGAGCAAAGTATTCACGTGGGGTAATCTAGGGGGGATAATACGCAGTAAGTGTATCATATCGCTAAAATAGACGGAAATTTGAGCTAAAATATTAGTCTAAGATTGCAACCCACGGTTTTGTCCTGGTGTCTCATATACCCTCTTGGCAACAGCATTAGCATTTGCTATATTTTCTGATCCTCACCAAGTCGAATTTTAAATTCTCGGTTGCGAATTCGTTTAAAATTTTAACGTGCAAAGCCCTGTATTTCTTTCATATAGTTTTCGTGTGTGAGGAGAACTCAAAGGAACTAAACATGAAGTGTATTGCCGATCGATTATAATTTTATCCGTACGAAGCGCAGTGAATACCTATCACTGAAAGGTTTTTCACTTTTGCCGTGATCTTTTCAAACTATTCCCGGTACTCGGGTGACTCAGAGGGATGTCGTTGGCAGGTGATATTGTCCTTAAATGAAATATGACAGCATACTCCCGGCGAAAAATATCCCTGTAAGTCCCTTCCAGTCTCTTGCTTGGAGCCGTTTCTCCGTCATGTCCCCTCGGTGTGAATTTCTTGCCATCCTCACTTCTTCCCCATCCCATCACAAGGATATACGGAGTGCAAGGAAAGATTTGGACGAAAACATCTAAGCTTCGTACAAAGGAAAGAGACGGGATTGAAGGGATAATATCTCAGATTCCTCGACTTTTGCCATGAGAGTTTTTATATTAGAATGGCGTTGTTTCATATAAGTGGTGTTAGCGTGGTCATATGCTTCAATTATTTTATTTAATGCATCTTTTTTGATTTTTGACGTGGATGAATCGTGTTAGTTTTGCTTACGTGCTTTCTTTTGCGGATGATTTTGCACCCTCGATTTAATATTATGTAAAATATTATTCTGGTTACTGACTTTAGTTCCCCATTCTTTTGACTTCGTATAACACTATGGTTAGTATTTATTAAACTTTTAATTATCAAGTGACCTCAACGCATTAAGGTTTACTTATCCCAGGATTTAGAAAAGCGACGATGTTTCTTTTATTCTCTGTGTATAGTGATTTTTGTATTGAAATTATCTAGTGACAGATTTACCTGGACCAAATAAGTCGTTGAAAGTTTGCAATAGTTCTGCTCACGGACGATTTTCATCAATTCTGTCTTCATCGTCCGATGGATGTAAAATGCATGATGCTATATTTGTAAGTGTAAACCTAAAGTCTTTGAAAAAAACTAGTGTTATTCCAAATGTTGCATGTTTAGACGATCGATAAAGTAGGAAAGTGGCAAGGAAAAGCGCGGGCCACTTCCCGAAGGCGCGGGGGCGGACAGCGTCGAATGAAATATGGATTTGGAACGATGTCTCTTGGCATATATATGACGCCCTTTGCAAGAGTGGGAAACCCACGACTCTGCTCCGTTTATTAAGTGGTTTGTGGGGAGGGGGAGATGTGGAGGAGCGGGGGCATGGGCGAACTGCCCGGTGGAAGTTCATGGCAGCGCTGAGAATCGTCGGCACTCTTTTTTATTCCTTCGAATTGTCCATAAAAAATCTATTGCGGGGCCTGGGCAAAGTGTGTCCGGGACAGCTCACCCCTTGACACCCATTTGAGTGTGGACGCGTGCATTTTGAAGCCCTACGGACAGTGGGGCTTCGGAATGCACTCTCTCACTCCTCTCCCTTGCGGTCATCTACTTTAAAGTTGAACGAAAATATTTCGAATTTTTAACTTTACAAAATTAATGGCAAAGCTGCAATGGATAATCCGTCCACAGCATTCTGTTACTATGCAACCTAAATTCCTTCAAAAATCATCTTCCTCCTGAGTCTACCTAAAAAATCATCACTAGATCCTCATCCAAATATGCCTGCCTTGCTAGGACATCTTTCCGAAGTTAGTGCAAGTTTTCGGTGCGAACTCAGGAATTCCCCACATGTGATCTTCATAACTCAGCATCATTTTATTTAAATAGCAATTGTTTAACGTTTAAATCGACTGATTTCAAGTTTCTTATCATCTCACAATACATGCGTGTATTTTTTAAATTACACTAAACTTCATATTTATATCATGGCATATTTTTGTATGTTTTTATATTTCGGTTTGACTTTCATATTAAATCTTGAAAAAAATTTATTTTTAATACTTGGTACGTGAAGTACATTAATCATTAAACAAATACTACTATCACATTCCAAATACCTTCTCTGTTTCCATATTGCCTAGTATCATATTCACATCTACCACTAAAAAACTTGTAATATGGGGTAAAAGTTTTGTCCTCACTCCGTAAAGGTCACAAATTAATCGTTGAAATTAATCAAATCCGCGTTAAATATGCTTCGAGCCAATATGCTAACCTTTAAAATCGCGCCTCTAAATATTCCCTTTCAAGCTCAATTCGCCGAATTCTGAAACCGACCCTAATCCGCGCTTGTGACTAGCGAGGAGCAGAACGTGAGCTGAAGATGATTTACGTGCCACTGGGTGAGTGTCAATAGGGTGACGTGGATTCTAAATGTTTATTTTAACTCGGAGTCTCACGTTGGGGTATTTTTCGGACGGATTGCGAGAACGGTAATATTTTTATCCCGTCGCGGACGCGGGATAGTGCAAAATTCCGAGGGGCGGTGATAAGAGAGATGGTTGACATCACTCGCATTTTCCTCACGGTTGGCGCAATTTCTCACATCGAATGGGCTCGGAGCATTTGAAGCACGCCTCGAAAAACGCTGACTCGCGAATCGAACGAATCACAGAGGAAAGTCGCCGTTTCGGGGAGAGTGATGCGGAAGGACGCACGAATTTCGTGCCGTTTTTGTTCAGTGCATTCTAGCCGAGCAGCCATTTCCCTACGAGTTACTAAGAGCATGAGCTCAAGATAGTCGTTGAATGGCAACTCTCGTATAAGTCCTTTGAATGGTTGGGGCTAAATGTTTTGCGATGGCTTCTGATTTTTTGAGCTCCTGCGATCTCGCGTAAATTCTGAAGCTCTTCCAAGTTTGATGGCTGCCTTTATTTCATTTCGGGATAGCTGATACGAGTACTCAGCGTCAATGATCATCTGGCGCAAGTTCCTCAGCTGTAAATTAATAGTAACTGCGTTTTTTCTGTTGTTTTAAAGTACGGTGACAACACGGGGCACAGTTTGGTTACCCGAGACCTCTGAAGGCATTCGATTTCGTTGCTTTAAACGGCTTAGTTTTCTTAGAAAGGCCAAGATTTTAGTCTCGTTCTTCTGAATACCATGCTTTTTATGATTTATTCTAATTGAATTCTTTGTTCGGTATTTGACTCAAACGTGGCACGCGCTGAGGGAATAGAATGAGGAGGTTCCGCACTGACTCTGAGCAAGCACACTCATTGAATTGAAGGCATCAGAGTGTGTGATTATACTCTCGAGAGTTGTAGAAGAAATAAATTAGCCGAGACCCTCGCCGTCGGCTTTTGCAGGAGCTGTTGGTGAGGGACGCGGATGCCGGCGATGTCAGAGGGGATACATAGCTGTCGAACGAATAGCTCGTCAAGGATTTCGTCATGCCCTCTCGCTCATAATTCATGAGGGCAGGATACTGAGGAGCTATTAAATATTTTTGATGCAGTTGATATCCTTGTGATGGTTGCAAAAAATTTGCAAGCTTCACATGGTCCAAAAGATTCATACGAAATATAATGAAATATTTTGAGTGCTTAGGAAATGCTGAAAAAACTTTTAAACTCTGGTAAGGACGTTGTAGGTTTCTTGGCTATTACTATTTTTATGCTACTTATGATTTATTCCATTTTAAAATTGTGGTGAATATTAAAAAAGGTTATCGTTTCCTCGATTATGCCTAAGTATCGAGGCCTCTTACCTTTCCACCTTTTCAGCAAGATGAGGCTTAATGTCGAGGAATCCGGGTTCAAATCCCAATGCAGGTGACTGATTCCTGTGCTTTGTGGAATTGGTTGCATTTTCTAGCCCAACAGCGTGTGATTCCACAAAGTCATTGCTGCACAGGTTTAATTAAGCTTTCCGTCTGCCGTCTGTTTTACTGCGAGGCGAATAATGCATGCTCCTGAGTGCAATCACTCCATAGAAAGCACCCTGGCGGTGCCTTGCGTCTGGATTCCTTGGATGAGTGCGAGAGGGGTCGCCCAGGGCATCGAGGGCGGGCGAGGATCGTAGTTCAAGGACGGATGGGTGCCTCATTCCCTCTAGAATTCTCTATCTCTCTCTTCTGGGACCATTATCTTCAGCGAAGAAAGGAGGGGCGTGTAAGAGGCCCCTTCGGGACTCAACCGACCGACATCCATCCGGTTCCCAGGGAACGCTGAAATGGTGGCCCTTATGTCAACGAGCTCGAACATTATTGCCGTGGTTTCCTCGTGTAACGATGGTGGACATTGTTGGAAGGCCTTAGATAGGGTTCGCTGCTCCCTTCGAAGCGATTCATGTTGAAAGATCCTGACCTATATATAAGTTGGAAGTCTTAAACTTATCTTACCTTCGATTATGACAGCGGTGAGGGGGGCTTTTCGGCGAGAAAAAGCATTCCGATTGTGTTTTTCCGCTTATTGTCAGACTCCATTTTGTCAACTGCAGAAATCAGTCGTGTATTTACGTCGCTTGACTTTTTAACCTCCAGTTCGGAGATTGAAAAACCCACAAAATCCACAATACTTATAACGTGTAGAATTAGGATATTTTGTTGGTTTTTAAGGCCAAACAAGTCTACTTTTCCACGAAATTAACATGATATTTGAGCTCTGTATTGTCGCATATGGAACCCCTAGGCATTGCTCATTTCCCTAAGTTTTATGTTATACTACGTGCTTTACCAATATTGGCAGATCAGTTATATTGATGGAGAACTACTACATGGTTTAAGCGAAATGTAACGTTTCCCTCATATTTTTCGTACCTTGCCTTATGCTGAATCAGATTTACTATTACTCAATCCATAAATATACGAATTAATATTTGAATATTGGCGATTTAGAACAAAGATGTACGCATGCAAAAGCCATCGATTACATGTTTCCAGAGCCATTGAAGCTATTTTTTTGATTCAGCAGTTTTTTTGATAACTTTGCGTTATGCTTGGTGATTTAGCCATAAATACGTATTTGTTTTCCTTTTGAGTTCTTCACTTTTCTGCTGCACGAATATGGCATGGAAGTGGAATGCAGAGGGGTAATTTTTCTTCATTTCCGTCTTTAAGCATAGGATCTTTCCCATATAAGGTCGAACGCTTAACATTCAATTCATGAAGTGATCCAATCATTGGAATAGTTGGAATATTTAGTTCTTAATGCGTAAATTCATATATTCGACGTATTCGCATTATAAATAATTATCGGTTTTTGGATAATCCAAATTAGATGCATAGCAACATGTCATTTCGGGCTTTCCCTCAGCATTTACCACGTATTATTTTAGATATTTTAGTACCCTGCACGCTACCGCTACGATGTGTGGCAAGGGGTGAATACACACCTGACCAACTTTGACCCGAATATGAACCCTACGCGGTCGGATAATGTTCTTGAGGAACAATGCCTTTTCCCTCACTCTACGCGACGTGCTGCATTTTTTCTATCAGATTTGAATTGTTTGGACCAAATTTCATCTTCCTGTATCCACTTCCTCTTTGGGCTTACATAACTAGAAAAATCTTTTTCGTGTATAAAGATGGACGGATTATTAATTTGAGCATGCCTTATTTTGTTTCGAGCCGTTTTTTTTTAATCATCCAGCGGGGGATACCTACGTTACACCGCGCCAAAAGCACGCCTCTGATGCTGCACGTGAATGGACTCCATCTTGTACATTTTATAATGCCCTTCCCCCGCATCTCGACTTAAGTGAATTCGGATAGTTTTATTCATGCCTTTGAAGTTGAATGAAACCATAGCCTATTGTTTGTTGGATCGACGACTCCTCCGTTTTTAAATTGTCTGCGCGACCCATATTCCACCCCTTCCGCATTAAACTTCCGAGCAAGTGAGGTCCTCTGCACCCACCACCTGGGGGCTGCGGGGAGGTTGGAGGCCCCCCGCGATAGTATCGCCATTGCCCTACGTGCCCCACGATAGCAATCACGGGTGGGTAAGGGAGGCGGGGTCGGGTGGGGAGGTTGCGTCTTTCAATTTCTTTATTTGAGCTCCTTTTCTTCCAAGTTGTCCTCGTCTCCTCATCACCCTCAAGAGAGCTCCACCCCTTCCTCCCAACCCCCGCATCCGCTCCGCATTCTCCCGTCTCCCCACCCGCAGCCCCCCGCCCCCCTCCCCCACCGCCTCCCTCGGAAAGAAAATCGCTCCGCCGTGCCTGCGGCCGCGTTTCAACGATGATGCCGCCGTCGAGGGCGGGTGCCGCCCACTTCCCCCGCCCCTCCGTCTCCCACCCACGCCCACCCAGCGCCCTTCCTCCCGGCCGTCTCTGCATCCTTTGTTGCCTCCTCAACCGCTGCCTTGGCGGCCGTCTCTCTCTTATCTCCATCTGCTCCGCGGCGCCCATTGTTGGTGCCTTATCTCCCTCGTTCCCTTGCGCTCGGGGCCTTCCAACTCGTTTCTTTCCCGTCTTCACTCCGCGGCCCGCACCTCGGGCCTGTCGGCGCATTGCGACCCCTCCCTCCCCCCCCCCCTCCGCTCTTGCCACGCTCCGCCACCTTCTGGGGGGACGGCCCCGCTGCAAAATAGGCTCAAGCAACCATTCGTTAACAGATGTGCCGTCGTTCGCCCTTTAATACGGACCTTTGGATTCATGGATAGGAGAGTTATTGGCCGCAGTCTTTTTTAAATATTCAATTACTAAAAGAATGGTAATGTAGGGATTTGGATATATGAATATATGGATATACGTAGCCAATTATATTAGTTTTTTATTAAAGTTAAGTCAAACAAATATGAATGCAGAGAATTATATAAGCCATTCCCTCGATGTATAATATTATGCGAATTCGTATCATATTGTGTACGGTCAACAGAAATTATTTGTGTAGTAGTGGCTTTTACAGTAGAGTGTGCGAATAGGGTTTTCACAGAATACTACCTTGATCAAAAAGTTCCCGGAATTTATTCAGAAAATTAAAAATACTTTTTATTCATCTAAATCTATATTGTCCCCTTCAAAGTAATCCCCATCGACTGCAACACACTTATGCCAGCGCTTGATCCAATCCTCGAAACATTTTTTATATTCGGTTTTCGGTATGTCCATCAGTGCTTCCTGCGATTTTTCCATTACTTCCTCTCGGCTGCTAAAACGCGTTCCCCGTAATGGTTTTTTAACTCGATTGAACAGAAAGAAGTCACAGGGAGCCAAATCAGGTGAATTCGGTGGCTGTTGGATGGTATTTGTTGCATTTTTCGTCAAAAAATTACGAATAATGATAGCACTGTGCGACGGTGCGTTATCATGGTGCAAAATCCACGAGTTTTCTGCCCACATTTCTGGTCTCTTTCGGCGAATTGCTTCACGCAAACGTCTCATAACGCCCAAATAATACTCTTTGTTTACTGTCTGGCCTTCTGGCAAAAATTCATGATGCACTACACCGTTGTAATCCATGAAAACCGTCAGCATTGCCTTCTTTTTTGACTGAAAACGACGTGGTTTTTTTGGTCTCGGCTCATTTGGTGAACGCCATTCACTTGCCTGATGTCTGGATTGCGTGTCGTACTCATAACCCCACGTCTCGTCTCCAGTAATGATCCTTTTGATGAATGTGGGATCGGATTCAGCCTCGCAAATCATGTCTTTTGCGACGTCAACACGGTCTCTTTTTTGCATGAAATTGAGGTCTTTTGGCATGCTACACGACGGAAACCCAAATCATTAACCACAATGTCTTGGGCGGATCCATAGGCAATGTTCAAGTCCTCCGCTATTTCTCTGATGGTTAATTTGCGGTTATTGACCAACATTTCTTTTACTTTATCAATTTTTTCACCGACTTTCGATGTCGATGGTCTGCCACTGCGTTCATCATCTTCGATTGACTCACGACCACTTCTGAACCGCTCGTGCCACTGGTAAACGACCGTTTTTTTAGAGAATCGTTGCCGAAACACTTTTCCAACATTTCCAACGTCCGTGCGCCACTAAATCCGTTTTTTACGCAAAATTTAATACAAGTTCGTTGTTGCAAATTTAAATCCATTTCTGCAATTGTAAAAAATCGCCAACACACACAGAGATAGATGTACTCTTGGCTACGTAACTTTTGCAAATGTCAAGTTATGACACTAAGATTTAAAGGGAATATCAACAACAGATGTACCAATTTAACAAAAAAAACAGAACTCAAATCGGAACGATGGGAGCGCCACACGGTGGTTATTCCGGGAACTTTTTGATCAAGGTAGTATGTGTAAGAAGAGAAGTGTTATATGTTGTTATGCCGGAAGACATGCGTGTACTAAGCTGTATTGATCATTCGCTTAAGGCCAAAGCAGTGTGATTCTCCGCAGGTTCCGCAGGCTCGAGAATAGAATGAATCTGTGTTTATTCCACGAAACATTTAGTGCAGCATCCACTCATCCCATATTGAATGCGCCCTACCATTTTCCTTCTCCATTCGCTGGCGATTTGATACCGCCCCCTCCTTAAAGCAAAATAAAGGCGTCCCCTACAGCTCCCTTAACAAATGCGAGTGCCCTATGAATTACTTAACTACAAAATACTTCCCCCACTGGACATTCCTCAGACCAAAATTCACCGTCCCGATAGTCTTAATCTCATCACCTGCCAGACGCTCACAAAATCCTACAAAACCTGAAGACATGTTGCCTGTATCATAAATAAGTATTAAACATCTCAATGAAAAAAATGCATCGTAGTTTATTACGAAGATCCCCGAACAGTTGAAACTCCCTTAAATCCGCATTAAAAACTACAACTACATTTCACTGTGTGGATTCTATTTCCTGTCACATCGTTCAATATGCTTATTCTTTTCTGTTCCCTACGTCGCTTGCCTAACGTTCTTCCCTCTATCATAGCCATCAACATTTCATTGCGTATCAAAATGCTCTGCATCCATCTTTTCAGCTTTCTTTGAATTCCACACAAAAATGCTCTAGCCTCCCCCATCTTGGCTAGAGCATCTTCGGTTGATTTCCTCTCCATTCATTTCACTATCTTTCCTTCCTTTTTCTGCACCCACATCTCCAAAGTTTTCAATCTAACCCTAGCATTTTACTGTTCCTTATAACTATGAAATGTCCCCTCTCACTGGCCGACGCAACTATTTAATTGAATGTTCGTATAACTTCTCTAGTTCTCCCTATTAATGGTTGTTTGTTGGCTTTAAGAACTGAATAATGACCAGATTCGTAGGTTCAGCTTTTGCATCTTATTCATTTGAAAAGTTATTAATAAATGTCAAAATGATTGCATAGAGTGACATATTTACTCAGTCATGTCATGAAGGTTTTGGATGGCATATTCAAAATTGATTCCCTGAGGATCCAAGAACGCCAAACGCTCTGCCATGCGCACTTTACCTATAGTTTATGCTTAGTATATTAGGGTGATGTGTTGTGTAATGCGTTCATTTTACTATGAAATGTGAAGACACTCACTTTTATTGCTGTATTTATCAACCAATCGGTTTATTACAAACCTTTTAAGACCACTTGGGTGTGGTGAACTTAATCGTAATCTGGGAAGGTATCGACAGCGGAAAATGTGGGTAGCCGTTGCTGTCTCCATCTGGATTTCAACCGAAGCCAACAGTAATCTCTCCCCCTGCAAACTGCCCTCATCCCATCCCCTCTTCTCTTCCTTCGCCCCCCACCCGCGTCTTTCCGCATGATTCCCTTTCCCTCCCACGTCTTTCCCTCTACCCGTCCTACACGTGGGCACCCCATCTCCTCCTTCTTTGGCATTGACTCCCAGTAGTGAGGGAGTTCCCGCCTCCCAAATTCATAGTCGCATCCGGCGAGAGAGTTAGAGCCAACATTTCGAAGTCCTGTGCATCTGCATGTATGTGCATATACATGCATATGCGCGTGAGAGGGGATCATGTGAGACGGTGGTGACAGCGATCCCATCAGGGGCAATGTACAGGGGTCTATCGAGAGAGAGAGAGAGAGAGAGACGTGATGGTTCCTGCGGAGTCATCGTCTTCATCCCTCCTTCTCAAAATTCCCTAACCCCCATCCCTACCCATCCTACCCCAGATATCGCCTTCACCAAACCTGCCAACAAAATGAGTTTGATTTTATTTAGCGAAACGCTCGAATGATCCCGAGCAGCATAACCCCTGCCGCTCTAATATCCTGTGATGTTATTTTATTTCTTTGATAGGTGGATGTGATTATTAATTGTATAGACTACTTTGCGGCTAATGTGGGTCAAATGATCCCTTGAGTCGATAATCGATTTAAAATAAACTAACACTTAGGAGTGACTTTCGTTTTTTGTCCTTCCTGTGATTCTCAATGCAATGGGCTTTTAGTCTCTGCTTAATCTAAGCTTCTTGCTTCCATTCGTTTAGTATGCATTATCTTCCTTCTTTTTCATCGTCCTTGTTCGCGAGAGTTCCCTTACTCAATCTTTTTCTTCCATAATATCCCATGAACCTACTTTTCTTAGCTTTTGTTAACCCGTCCATCCAGATTTCTCAGTTACGCACCGAACTGCCTCTTCTTCCTCTGCCGTCTCACCTGTCTTCTTTCTCCGCCAAGATCTCATGATGATAGCCGAAAACCCATGATGGCCATCGTCCCTTATAATTGTTTGTTCCAGGTTATATTACACTAAAATCCGTTACCATTTAATTACTATTTATACCAAACTTAGTTGGAATATTTCGCCAAAATTTTCATTTTTCAGGTACATCTGAATTTTTCACAGTATTATATTCTGGCATCTGTACGAATTATCTCCTTTATTTTATAATAAAAGATAAAACATCAGATGAAAACAGACACTTAAACCTACAAATCAATTCACGAGCTCTTCTAGATATCATGTACGCAGCTTACTGATAACGAAATATGCCGTAAAACTTACGCTTGTCAATATTTTTAGAATTTGATTTGATACTTTTTATTTTGAATAAGTTTTGTAGATGCACTTGTAACCTTGATCAAAAGCTTCACAGTGAACTTGTTTTTAAATATTTTGTGATTCAGATCAGGGGCTAACAACTTAGTAGGGCAGAAAGGGGCACCGCAGAAGTGAATGGCTATTACCATTCCATAGTGGATCAAATAGATTTTCGGTGACCTTCAACCTGCAGGAGAACTAGGAACTTATTGTAGACATCCCGAGGGTTGCGGTTTTCAGCATTGTGTGGATTCTTGAATATTTTCTCTGCGCCTTTTACTTAATGTTTTCATTTTCCATAAGCCAAGGTAGACAAATAGAAATTGTAGCCTTGTAAATTTTTCTACGTAACGACTTTCTGAGAGAAACACGAACTAGGAAGTTCTTTCAGGCCGTGGATGCCAGCGATTATTTATAAGAGATCGTTAAAAGACAACAGGAAATGGCTCTGGAACAACATAACACAACCTCTGGATATAAAAGAATGGTTTACTCAATGTAAATCTCACACATTATTAGGGATTTGGAAAATATTTTGGTGGATTTTATTAATTTGTAATTTTTCATTTTAAAATGTAAGATATTTGTCACTATTTGCTGGGTTCTTCAATTCTCTAAAGCTTGCAAACTTGTTAAGACCCGTTCAGGTAATAGAATAAGTGGATATTTGAGGCTATTGAAATGTGGGTACAGAGGAGAAGGAAAATATTAAAATACAGTAAATGGAAAACAGACAAAGAATTAATAAGCGTGATAGGGGAGAAGAGAGGTTCATAAAGAACGGAGAGAAATTGGCAGAGGTAAGCGAAAGGGGACGCAGGGTGTGCTCGGTGGCAATTGAAGGAAAATTAAGACTGCATATAGAAGAGAGAATGGTGGGATAGCCATTAAGAGAGAGAAAAAGGGAATACGCATCTCGTTGGCGGAATGAAGAAACATATTATTATGTGGTATCAAAAAATGGTTTTTATTAGCATGAAAGGTCTGTACAAAAAAGATGAGACTGGTCGTTCTTGTATGATTTTCGTGTATGTGTCGTACAGGGCAGTCAATTCTCTCAGAAGTATATCAGTTCATAATACCAGAGTCCATCAAAGGTCCATACCTTGAACACTATATTACCATTAACCATAATAACAAATTTCATGGAGAATGTTTCCGTGTATCCCCCTTGGCACCTGCGACGCCCCAATTCGGCACCTGCGTCGCCTCGTCACCCCCTTTGCTGCTCTCTCCTTCGCCCCTTCCCGGGAGAGTTCCCTCCGTCGCCGTGGAGGGGGCGGGTCGGCCGCGGTTCTGTCGGCGGGGATTCCGGATGGGATCGATACACACACACACACTCACACGAAGGCGTGCTCACAAGGCCACGTAAATACACGCGCGCGCGTCGTCGTGTGTGCTCAACTGGGCGCACACCTGCTTTTCACGGCGAGGGCGCCCGCGGTTGAGTGCCCTTTTTCTCACGGTAGTCCGAGCGGTCACGGTCGGAGGTTTCCATGGCGGCGAGGGGTGGGGTAGGCGGGAAAACGCCCGCCAGGTCGTCGCCACGGCGCGCGGCAAACTGGCCGGCCGGCATGGATCGGCCCTTCGCCCGCCCGCCTTCGCCGGCCGAGGGCGGTTCTGGTTTTCCCCAAACTGCAAAGAGCTCCGGCCATCTTCCGGGGACTTCGAGCTTCCCACTTGTGTCGGTATTTTCTCCCCGAATGTGATTCGATTGCAGGCCCTTACCTCAGACGGACGAACACCTCCTCACCTAAAATTAGCAGGCCGGGTGGGGACGGGTTCCGGGCACGCATCGGGTATTGTGTCAACTCGGGTGGTTCGCCCCAGATGGGAAATTCAGGTAATGATATTCCATGAGTGCTTTATCGGAAATCCCAGGAGGGTAATGACCATTAGAGGCGTTCGGAGAGCGAAAAGGTGCTAATAATGCTACTTTATTTTGCTGTTTATTAGACGCTCACGCCCTGGTTTGACTGAAGGAAAAGTTTTACTCTATATTTTTTCGTATTTTCCATGAACTTATTTTACTCTAGAATCAAACCATGGTACCTAGCAATGGAAGGAATCCGAAGAGTAAAATGTATTAATTTCCATTGTTTCAAAATATTATAGTTTAGAGCCAGTTAGATTTTTCCCGACGGTGTCATGAGTCTGTCCCGCTTCAATAACTTCGATATATAACTGTGGCACTACGAGGTTGACTCGTCAAAAAGGACATCATTTGGTGCATCCGAGAATGCAGTTTCTTGCCTGGCTGGGGGCTCCAAATCTTTTTCTACCTCGACCAGGATATTTATGTAGCAAATTGTCGAGTCTTGAGAGGATATTTTGAGTGCGTCATAGGTGAATTACTCATCCAGCTGAATGAGAATTGAATTTGAAACTTTTGGTGCCTTTCCTTGAAAAGTTTATTAGTGTATAATGTGTGATTTCATGGATTTGGTGTGAAGGCCATTGGAAACGAACATTAGAAAGAAATTAGAGGCTTCAGTGTCCGGTGATAGAGGCGGATGATAAACTTCAAAGAGACGGATTAAATCCGGAATAAATACGTGTATACCATAGGAAAGTAGAGGAGGAAGAGACCAGTATGAAGAGCACGCGGAGTTAAGGCCACAAGGAGAATGATATCTTTAAGCGGTTAACCGAATTGATTGTCAACAAACAAATACGGAAGAATTTAACGTCAGTAATACATTAGATCGGGAAGGCCGTGGAGAAGTGCCTCGGGGCGGATAATTTGGACGAATAAAGAGAGACGTGGCATTAAACTACGACGTCGTACGAGGAAATTGGCATTGGGAAGAACAGCGGGTCGGCTGCAGCCGAGCAATCTTCCTATTAATTAATGGATGACGGCGCGTTTCCTGAAGAGCAGGAAAAATGTGGGCTTATATACCCTTCGCTCTTTATTCCCTATCTTCCCCAAACTGCGAGTGAGTAACCTCAGGGTCCATCAACAACCGCGGAAAATGATTTCCGAGGTGGAATAAGTAATGAATCATTCCTCTTATACATTATTTACCATCAAAGACCTGGGGACTGTTTCTCAAAGCTAAAATTCAGTTTACTAGTCTTTACAATTTCCACGTACGCATTGGCTGCTTTGAAGAAATGGTACAACAGTCGTAATTAGCTTACAATGTACAGTAAGCAAATTTGAAAGATTTAAATGAAAACTTTTTGGAGATCTTGCACAACGGCGTGTAGCTTTTATGAAAGAAGTCATTGAGCTTCCAGGGGCAGTAAAAAGGAGCCAAGACCGTGCGCATCAACGCGCAAGTCGATTGCTTGCAGACTGGCTGTCACCTTGCACCTACATTTACACACATTACCCCGCGATCTACCATTAGGGCGTATGGCAGGGGGTACAATCCCTATGGTGGGATGTGTAAGGGATAAAGGATGATATTGGAGAGAAAGGGAAAAGGAAAAAATATTCTCGAAAAAAACCTGATATAACGTGCAAATTTATATATGTACATGCTGAAGGAAGACTTGATTCAAAACGAGTGTTTATTTTACCCAATAAAATATGAATATCACCCAATGTTATACGAAAAAAAGAATAAAAATGAATCAATACAATTAATACGATTAGCCTCCACCATACCAAGACTGGCCATGTAGACTTGGAAAGTAATAAGGGGAAATGTTGTTAAATCATGGACATGCAACTCATGGTCCCAGGCCCTAAAGCCACAGGTAGAGAATGTGACACACTGCTGTTGGCAGTGGACGGCGTGAGGCTAAAATTCCATATGTTATGTGTCCACTCTTATCTTCCAACGGAAAATTTCAATGTTCAATCCTTGGCTCTTTGTTTCTGCTGCATATTGCCCAATATTGATATGACTCTTAGAAGTGTTAAAATTGTCTGAATTGATCCGTTGGTGTTCATTTATCTAGGGTGGTTTAAATCTGAGCAATCGAAAGTCTGATGAGGCAAGAATTAGACTAAGAACCTATAGTGAATTTTACGACACCATTATATTTTATGGGAAGAGATACTGTAAAAATTATTTTTTAAATCTCACTTGTCATTCATTAAAAAATCAAATGCGGGAAATTGAAATCAATTTTAGGATTGAGAAATTGAGTATATTTTGGGTAATCTTGATGCAATTGCATTTATTCTTACAAGAAAACTAAATTTTACATGAAGCCTTTTTTGTGTTTAACTCAAATGGCATGGCTTTTATAGCACGTACTCCTCAAGCAGATGATATCTCCATATATTCTTCTTGTTCTCCTCATGATTGTGCGCGAAAGAGACTAATTAAGAAATGACGTTTCAATTTCGCCTTCATCCCTTCAACCCCGACGTTTGCCGGTCCTGGAGTGTGTTCTTGCTTCCGTGCGGCGCTCCCCTTCCTGATTAATTACTGGTCCATGGGAATTCGGACGTGCCCATGCCGATGAGATTTGCTCACTCCCCCCCCTCCCCAGCAATCCCTCATTCTCCCCCTTGTGCAGATTTCGCGGACAGGCACCCGCGGAATGCGCCTCGTCGTCATTTTCCGTCACCCCTGGCGATGCACTGCATTCTCACTGCGGACTCATTCATTAATCATGGTGCGCGGTGATTGATCCTCACACTGCCCCTGGCTTGGTTCGATTCGAATTGGGTGGGAGGCGAGGGGGGGAAAGTGGGGAATCTCAGGCGAGGCGCCTCCTGTATCACCGGCGCCGGTTGCGAAGTCAGTGCCACAGGGGAAGGGATGAGTGGGGTAAGGACAACCTGCAGCCAGGCCGTTTCTGAATGCGCTAATTTATTTGCGGTTTTTTTCCATTGGGTTCTTGTCCCGTAGGCAGGAGTGAGGAATGGCTCACGGCGTGCTCAGTGATCGCGAGGGCGCTCTGGACTCTTTCGGTCGCGACGGCCCGTTCTATCTCCTGCTCTATTGCATTGAATGTCACTTGAAGATTTTCCTGTTGCCGTTTATTAAGGAAAAGGATGAGTTAATCCGCGGTGGGCGCCGTAAGAAATACGCTCCCATTTTCCCGATTGATTCTCCCTTTCAGGCTGCTCGGCAATTTCGATGCGTTGGTCGTGAAGATGTGTTGGGCGTCACCCTCGTCGGTTTCATTGGAAATCACGAAGATTTAGAGCGCTGAGTGAGACGGCTCATTCAGCACAATCTCTTCTCCGCTAGTTGATAGGGATTTGCAATTCAATGAACTCCTCCGATTCTCTGCTAGATTTTGTCACATACATTGTGATGAATAAATACTGAAGGCAACGTTGTTGTAAACACGTCTTCCACGGTCCAGAATGTTTTGGATGAGGGTTCAGATTTGATTCTTTGAGGAGATCGAATCATAAAACCATTTCATTGTAGGGAGCGTGTCTGCTGTGTTATTTAAATCCCGGAATAGGGATTCTCACTTTTGTATTGTTAAATTCCCCGGCCGATAATTGGCTAACACCAAATTGAATGCTGGGAATGCGCACCATTAATTATGATTTTGAGAGAGCTGTTGACTTCAAGCTTGATGTACGATTAGCCCAATTAGCGCCTTTGTGCCATCCGAAGGCTGAGAAATGTTTATTCTCAAACAAATGATCGCTGGGTAAAAAATGGAAACGGTTTTTTTGATTTTTACTCAATATTTATGCATTTCACACACATTTATAATGACCGATAGGAATATAATTCTATACGTCCTTTAGTCAACATATTTCAACACGTTTAAAGGGAGTTAAAGCCCTCGATCGGGGGTGATAGTGGGAGAGTGAGTATACGAGCCCATATAAGAGATCGTATAAGGCCTGGACTGCTTCGACCGATATGATTGTCACCTCGAGGATATTTGAGTCTTTCATGAAGTTGCGTGCTTGATAACTCGAGATGCTGGAAAGGCTTAAGTCAGATTCGATCAAGAACATTTTCGTCTACTTTAATTGAATTTCCTCCACGGAATATTATGCGTATTGCAATATAAGTGAAACCTCTGGTTATTACCATATTTATGTAGCAAGTTATTAGGACTCAATTTCATGAGTATGAACTCTCATTACGGACTGCATGGAAAAATGATGAAAATTTATACTTAAGTTAGAATTAGAATTGGAAGAGTTGGGAAAATAATGCATAGGGTGTGCGGAAAAGAACATTTGCAGCTCTGGCAACCACAGAATACAAAGAGGGAGCTGATTCTCCGATTTTAGGCGTGAAGGATCAGTGAGTGAAATCATACTCTCTGCAAATTTTCTCGGTATCCTTGCCAATGATGGTGCTTGAATAAATCTAATAATATTATTTTAGTTTAAGAGATTTCATCAAATATGGAAAGAATAACAGTAACCTTAAAAAGGCTTTTTTTGCCTGCTATTCACAAAAAGGA
Organism: Hetaerina americana; assembly: GCF_022747635.1. Taxonomy (NCBI): domain Eukaryota; kingdom Metazoa; phylum Arthropoda; class Insecta; order Odonata; family Calopterygidae; genus Hetaerina; species Hetaerina americana. Next base: position 14,336,462 of record NW_027286763.1, read on the forward strand.
ACTTTTTCTGGGTATATGAATATTAATTGTGGTCAATGTATAATTCCAACTAAGTTCTTCACATTTCTTGATCAGTCTTTTGCCTTGGAAGCATTTACGAAACTTATGATTTTTTAAATAATGTTTAATGTAAATTTTTAATATTTCTTTCGTAAAAGTAATTGTATGATGAATAGTTTTCATACAGTTGAATTCTCCAATAGACCCGAAGTAAAATTTGAATTTGGGGGTACTGGAATTTTAGTGAGAATTTGCACGATTTTGTTGAATTCTTGGACGTAATCTTCGTCACAACTGTCGAATGAACCGGAAAAGTCATCGTCTCAAGCAACTGCGCTAGTTAAAATGTAGTGACTTAATTGATATTTGTTTTCCTATTGCTTCTTTCTGCCTTAAGAGAATAAATAGAGCTTTCAAACGAAGCGAAGTCCGTCAGTGGAATTTGTTATCTCCGTATGTCAACCTGTGCACCCAGAATCTTCCAAATGTCGGGATTGAATCAATTGAATGGAGCTTACCATTGGGTGAGTGGGGGAGTCCGTGTCCATCGCAAACATTTGGCCTTGGTGAGTTTCCTTTGTTATCGCGGGCTCGCTCAAGCGACCGCACAAGTGACTGGATTTGAGGGCATAAAATAGCCAAGGGGTATTTGGGATGAGGGGATGCTACGTGCGGCCTCCTACATTCTTCGGCTTGGAGAAGTTTGGAGGGGGTAAAAAGAGTGTGGAGGGGGCTGGAAGATGTGTGGATGGGCCTGGGAGGAGTGTGGAGGGGCGTGGGAGGAGTGTGGAGGGGCCTGGTAGGAGTTGTGGTGGCGCAGCGGATCCCCTCTCGCCCTCCGGACAAGCGAGTGTTGGAATTACCGCTGGGACTCGAGATTCGATGCTCTTTGCTCTCCATGCGTCGATTAAAATAACAAGCCCGAGAGCGAGCGCTCTTTTTCTCTCGCTCGCTCGCTCCTGGGCTTCGGCCGCGGACGTCGTTTGCCTCATTAAGCACGCGCCGCCCGGCCGAGGGAAATGGAGGCGTGCGCGAAGTAACAGACTCCGGCACGCAAAAGTGGCTCGTACGTATTTGCGTACATTTCTCGTGTCTTCCTCCTGGCCGTTCTTTTTCTTTTCTCTCCCATTTATATTATCTTCGTCACATTTTCTCGTGATATTTTTCCTTGCCATTTCTGCAGACACCAACGGCGAAGGTTTTTTCCTCGATGTGGAGCGGATAGGAGTTTATTTTTGTCCGGGAGGAAATAAAAAAAACGAGTGGTTGTAAAGGGGAAGGAAAAAACTCAAGCCTTTCTGTTCGTCGTTGAGTTTTTTGATGCCAGAGTGGATTCGAATCCGCATCCCCTCGCCGCGCTCCCTTCATCCGCCCCCCTCCCGTCCGCCCTTTGCCCCCATCCGCTCCTTTCTGGGGCTCTTTTTTTTAAACGAGTGCTCGGCGAATGTTTCTTTCGGGGAGTATGTTTATAATTACGCCATCCGTCGTCGTCCCTCCCGCTCACTCACTCACTTCCCTCCGACCCCTCGCCGCCCCAAAGGGTCGCCACCGAGGGGGTGTGCCCATCACCCATTCCCGCTCCCACCTGCCCCTCTACCGTCACTCACACTACCTCTGATAGCAGCTGGGCCCCCTGGCGTCTTCGCTCTGCTAATTGGAGATGGCCTCCGCCTTCCCTACGGGCGGGTGGACGATTCCTGCCCGCTGCGTCAACAGCCTCTTCTGCTCGCCCTTCTCCTCTCCCGCCGGCTACAACCCCTTGTTATGCTGCTGTTTAACGTGGAAACTTCTTGTATCTATTAAGAAGTGTGTGTGTATATATATGTATATATATATATATAGCTCGTCAAACAAACCACATCCTGGTACGGTGCTAGAATCGCTGAAACCTATTCAAGCTTCAATTTTTACACTTATAGGAATGGGTCCAATTAGCGAGTTCAAAATTATCATTTGAATGTAATTCTATAGTTGAGTACTTTATAAAGCGCCAATTTGATGCTTGCGACGGTGTTTTCAACCTAAAATTATTGAAGTATAAATGTTTTTTTTCTCGTATTCCTCTAGATTTAAAGTCTTATCAGTGATAACTCTCATAAAATTATTGGTAAAAACAGTTATTATGATTGATTCCTTCCCCCACTAAAGGGATTCAATATTCGAACGAGTGTATTAACACGAAATCGCCATAGTGGAAGAAGGATAGGAAATGTTTAGACTATAAGGTAATATTTTCATATTCATGATGAGAAAAACGGAAATCAGCGCCAAAACATCCTTTTTACTCACTTTCTACCTTGACGATGGTTAAATAACGTTCAAATTGATAAATACCAATATAATTTCGAATCCAGTTGCACGCAGTGTCATTTCTCCCTTCACCATGAAGAGGACAAATGTAAGAAACTAAAAAAGTGAATTGTGAGAATTTGAGGATCATAGCTGAATTGAAAAATCATGTTTACGCTTTCTCATCTATTCTTCTTTCTTTCTAATTTCAAAAAGTAGATGTGCGTAGTTAATTTGGAGAAGTTTGGAAAGAGTTAATTTAATGCGAAAAGGTTGCCGTTGTGTGGAGTGGGTTGCTGCACACAATCGCGGTTCTTTCCCCGTCTCCTTTCCCCGCGATTGCTCTCTCCCTCCCCCGCCTAGAATTCTCTCTGGAGGGAGGGTGGCTTAGCGCCGTGCACTTCAGCTACCCGCGATGCAGGACTGTCCGACCAGTTGCATAACCACCCCCAACCTCCCCGCCGTCGGATTCCACACGCCGGAAGACGCCGTTGGAGAATCCGAAACCGAATCAAGTTCGCCGCAAATCAAATATTTCCAGTCAGTTCTCATTCCTAAATTGAACTTGGAATATTCTCATTTTACACGCCAATATGCTGCGTGCAACCCCAAATGCAATTGCACCTTTGTAGTATTCAAGTGCCCTCAATTGACCGATAATGACGAAATAAACTCCCATTTGTAATTTTCCTTGGGAGGAAACGTTGTCAAGGCTATGGTTGAAGGAATCATGTGGGGTTGAAATGATGTTACGAGTGTGGTTCAATAAGTACCTGTGTTTGACGACAAAGGACGTTCCTGAGGGAAGTTTATGTTATCATCGTGTGCTGCCATCTATCAAACGACGGTGAAACAAATTTCAGACTGATTTCAAGGTTAGTTGGTATTTGGCAGCCATTCGTGTAAGACGTGTTTCGTGATTTTCACTAAGATGGAAAAAGAGCAGTATCGTTCGGTAATTCGCTTTTTGTTTTTGGATGGGGAGAAATGCGAGGATGTAAAAGCAAAGTTTTATGCTGTTTATGGGGACACTTCGCCATCTATGACCACAGTTATATTGGTTCAACGAATTTAAACGTGGGCGAACATCTGTTTTTGGTGAGGAGCGACCAGGACGCCCGGCAGACGCGGTTACCGAGGAAATTATTCAAAACGTCCACGCCATGATTCTCGCTGATCGACGAACGAAAGTGCGCGAAGTAGCAGAGTAATTACCGAAACGGCAATTAATAATTTACATGATAAGTTGGCAATGAAAAAATTGTCGGCCCGATGGGTGCCGCGATTGCTCACGGTGGACAACAAGCTGATCCGGAGGGTTCGCCGCCAAACTGCATGAACTACGTTATGAATTGCTGCCGCACCCCCCGTATTCACCCAATCTGGCTCCCTGCGACTTTTTCTTATTCCCTAACATGAATAAATGGCTCGCGGTAAAAAAATTTAGCTCAAACGAGGAAGTTATCGCCGAGACAGAGGCGTATTTTGGAGAATTCGGCAAATCCTATTTTTGGAGGGTTTAAAAATGGCCGGAACGTTGGAAGAAGTGTATCTATCTAAAAGGGGACTATGTTGAAAAATAAAAAAAATGTTTTTGTAAAAATGGTTGCTTCATTTCTAACACGGGTACTTATTGAACCACCCTCGTATGCCGTAAAGTAGTTTGTTACCTTTCGAACTTGCGGAGGGGATAGGTAAACTTTATTTTTCCCTAATTATGGCTTCTGTGATTCTTATATATTTTTACAACAAAATGGGGTTATTGAATAATGCGGAGACTGAAATTTTGTTCAGTCTCCGCATTATTCAATAATCAGTAAGCATCATTGGCGTCGAGGTATTGATGCGTATTAGCGCACAACAAAATTAACGACGCCCTCAGCCCGTGAACGCGCAGAATGAGTGGTGTGTTGGACGTATACGCGCGGCGTCGAGGGTGGGGTCGATTGGGGCGAGTCACCCAGCCCAAAACCATCTGTCGACAAGAGTTCCATCACGCGGCGGTCTTTTCGATTTTTTTCACATGAACAATTTTCATGGAGGTAAGGTGTAGCTACAACGCATTGGAGTGGATCCCCCATTTATGTGGAAAAGCTGATGCCCTAATCGATTGATACTACACTAATACGCTTTTTGGACGTTGCTGATAGGGGTAACCGCACCATTTACATTAGTGGCGTCTGAGGAACAAGCATTCAGAGTTTACCGTATGTACTAGCTATTTAAATATCAGTTCATACCATAACTTTTATGTTCTGTCAGGTGTGAGTTGCTCTTTTTCGGTAGGATCATCTCTGATTTCCTTTTTGCGTAGCCGTTTTCTCCGACAGAAAAAGCAGCTCCGCATAGGAGAGCGTTTGATGACCCCGTCTCTCTCTTAATTGACCCTTGGTCTTTTCTAATGCTTGCTAATATTTATCAGAGTAATAATTAAACTAAAGTAAAAATGTTTACATCCATAGTGACGATTATAATTTTCAATGCAAACAAAATATTTTTCGCTCTATATGACGACGCAATCCTAGAAAGATCCGTTGGTGATTTCTTTTTTTGTTTTTTTTATTGGAGCGGGTAGTTACCAAATGACTTTCAATTTGGATCTAAAGAATTCTAGTGGCGCAGAACCCTTTATATCAGACAAATCACGATATTTCGTTTCCATTATTTCTTACTTATTAAAGTGGCGAGCAACCTCAAAAAATGCTCTCTTTTTGATGAATAAATCATTTGTTAAAAATAGATTGTTATTCAATTAGAAATTGTATAGACATCAGCGCGGATGACTGCTTAATAAACATCAATAAAAAATCCCCTTCTGCTTGCAGATATGTTTATCTATTTGGTTTGATGTTTTCCAAGTGGATAAAATGTCTGCTCATCCCGAATAAGTTCATAATGTGTTGTTCTTATCCATCCGAAAAACTTGAAAAGCTTTTTACGCTACAATACTCACATGAGCTCAAGTGGCGGTATTATTTAACTTTTTGCCTCTCTCTTACTCGTGCATGTATATGAACACTACCGTGCCCTCTTTACAGTCTGTGTGCCAGTTGAAAAAAAAAGTTACGAGTACTGCTCCATGGATGAATACTGTCGAATCAAATGAAACCTTATATTTGTATTATATGAAAACGCCATCCACCGGGCGCGCAATGAGTGGCATATCCCTCCCATCTTCCTGGAATAAAATGAGTGAAAACTATACCTCTGCTCTCTATCTCCCACCCACCCAAAGCTCCTCGTCGCGTCCCCACTCCCTTCCGAGCAGCCCGTTAAAATATGCATCTCATTTCCCACTCTGCTCTCATCCTCGACCCCGTTTCTCCTCGCGGTATTCTCGCATTCCCCCTTCTACCTCCTCTTCTCTGCTATCCCCGCCCTACTCCCCACCACGAGGGCCGATGGTCCGAATGGAACGCAGTAGCGAGAATCCATTCCCCCCCTCCGAGGGGTGAGGTGGGGAGACACCCGCACGTGATGCTCGGTCCAAAGCCTCACCTCCTCTTTCTCCTTTCCCGGGACTATTCTCTTGCCTGCCTCTTCTTCTGTCGGGCATCCGCTTCCTCGATGAATTTCACTCTCTTGCAAACGTTCAGTGCTGAGCTGGAAATACCGCACTGAATGCCCAGGGTCTTATTCACCGAGAAAATTTTATACGCTATCGACTATTCTTCCATCAAATTTCCCAGTATTCAGTTGCAGTCAAGGGTTTCAAAATATAATAAAACCTTTATTACCAAGCTTCATTCCTTACTTGTATTTATTCGATGTTAATCTGAAAATCACATTTTGGTGCCACTGTACTAATTGAGGGTTTTCTTGTATTTCCAGGTGAGTTCGATACTGAGTGTAGCATGACTGCCTCGTTTTGTAAACAAGCTCGCTCGTGGTAAGTACGTTTGATTTCCAGAAATTTATCAGTATGCCATATTTTGGGTATCCTGAGAGGCGAGCGCATACTCGTTGTAAGTGTATCTCTAAAAAATATTATACTTGCCAATATGTCTTCGTCGACGTGGTTTCTTATGGCTAGCTCATAGTTTTCTGGTTGATAATCCAAACTGAAGAATTCGCTAACTTCATCTTATTCGTCTTTTAATTTTTGTGATTGCTCTGTAAATATTTCAGATTATGGATGACAGATTGTTTACAGAAAAAACTCAGTTGCATATCCTCACTCACATCCTAGAAAAAGCTTTTTGAAAAAATTATGAGTTTAAAAAACCTTTTCACCGTTTCCGAATCATTCATTGTCTCTCGTCTAAATAGTTAAAAATGTCTCATTATTCGTCACTAACGGCTATTGCAGCTACTACGAAGTTATAAAAATTTAAAGTGTAACATTTATGCAGACTCTTACTTAAGCGTTAGTTTACGGTGAAAACCTAGTTCTTTCTCTTTTCCTATAAGTCGTTACAACTGCATAATTTTGAGTAGATTTGAATTAAATGTGGTTATCAGGTGCACTTTAATGCCTCTATCATTAACTTAAATCTCGTACCGATTAAAAATAGCTACGTTCATAGGTTTTTAAACTATTGGATTTATTTTTGATGAGAACGGTTAAGAGTCTTGTGAGAGTTCCAGTCCACATACCTAAGAGCGTTGGTCTCCCTCGAAGTGAGAAGTGCAAGGGATTCATTTTCTTATCTCGAGCTGCAGGCGCACGCACGTGAACATGCTTGGCGGAGATGTGCCGAAATGTGTGTGTTTGTGCTTAAAGAGCGGTGGGAGGATAGTTACCCCCACCCCTCCCCCCACTCTCTCTCCTGCTCTCGTTTCGCTCAATTCTGCCCACGCTGCTACTCGCGCCTAATCCGCACTTCTCTCTGCCCCCTCCCTCCGTCTTGCGCCTCACCCGTCCCGCGACCCTCTCGCAATTAACGGCGAAATAATCGTCGTTCAGTGCTCAGAGCGAGGGAGGGAGGATGTGGAGTGGGGAGGTGGAAGTGGAACTCAATAGTCGGGGCTGGGAGCGTGTCACCGCCGCCATTATCGAGTTTACGGGGTGCGAGGTTATCGCAGATGCCGAGGACGACTCCTCCTTCCCCCCCCGCGTTACCCCCACACCCTCTTGCTCCTTCAATTCTCCCCGAAATTCCGCCGCGTACACCCCAAAGCTGTCCCGTTCGTATCCCCCTAGTCCCCCGCCCTTCCTCGGGCTTCGATTCTCGGTGGTGGGGAGTTGTGTCTCGGAGGAAGAGAGCGGCAGCGAGCGAGTGGAGGAGTGCGGCCGCCGGCTGCAGCTGCTTATGGGGTGGCCCGCCTGGCGTGGGCGGGCGGTGGCGGCGGCGGGAGGAGGGGAATTTGGGAGGTAGAGGATGTCCTGGCTGTCATCGGAAGACTGCGAAGCGGTGAAGGGGTTGGAATAGGGAAGGAGTTGAATGACGGGTTAGGGGAAAGGGTTCAGAAATCAACGCTTTCCTTTGCGGAGAAAGAGGATGTAGTTTGAGTCGTGATTCGGCTTCTCATTAATTTCCTAAATCTAAGAGGAAAACAAAGAAAATCTTGCAAATCGCTCCCAGGTAATGGCAAAAGGTTTCATAGTTTCAGTATTCTGAGGTCAGCTTTTGCATTCGCGCGGTAGTCTGGTGGATAGTGCATTGTTTTACTGACTTTAAGTGTCCAGGTTCGATATCGGGTGATGGCTCTGAGCTTCTCTACTATCGTCCTGAGCTAGATGATATACGAGCACTGTCAGGAAAGTAGCTTACGTTTGTGTCTAGTGATAGAAGTAGTGAGATGAGCCGAATGATGTATTGACAAACACATTGGAGCAATACGCCGCTGCGTTTGGAAGGCCGCGCCGCTTGACGTTTGTTTATGGTGGCGACTCAGAATTCATCGGGAAATTTCAGCTGTGTACCGGCTAAGTGATGAGTCACAGTGCTGTGAGTCAGTGGTGTTGTTAGTTTAAGAGTGAACGGACAAATTTCCATGATTTTCAAGAACTCACCATCCGTAAGTTCATCCATCACAAGGATATGCCGACCACTGCTGTCCTCGTCGAGAACATTGGTGCGGCAATTTAAAGACTGGATGCACCATTATCTCACTTCCCCTTCACTCATTATTCCGTCTTCGTACACTTTGCAAAGTTGCCTATTTATTCCAATTGGCTGGTGGTGGTTTTTCAGTACAAGCTATAATAATAAATCGCACGCAATTCACAACTCACAGGATTTTCTAATGTAGCGCACATTTTAACAGTTCGCAGTGATCAAATCATAAGAACCGCAGTCTGTACCCTACAACAGCAGGATGCGTACTGATTATTGGGACGTTTAGACATCATAATGATGACTCTAGCTCTATCCACTGCTACGCTAGCTCGAAAGGTCAGTTACTTTCTTGACACCGCTCGCATATAGGGTCTATCAGAGTTACCTTCGGGAAGAAAACAATTAAGTAAGTGACTCTCCTTATGGTGTGCGTATTTCAAACGCCGTGTATGGCTTACTATGGTGTAAAGTTGTACTAGAAAACCAGTCGTACCTCTACTGCAAATTTTCCTAAGTCATATTATTTAAAATCCGCAGAAATAATGAGCGTTCTACTCGTTCTGTTTATGAAAAGATCGTATGAGGAATCCAATACAAATCTTGAATTGGAATTGATTTCGAACAGGGTTCTCTCCGTCGGTTCTTCTATTTAGTACCCACTGAAGCTTTCATTTGACATTTGAAGCTTTTATTTCAGTGACAATGAGTCTAGTTGTCCTTTTCTACTTTCATCTTAGTAAATTGATGCTATTGACTTATTTGTATCAAAGAGCGCAGTAATATTGCCCCAAAATGGCTTTTAGAGGCGGAAAATAAATATTTAGTAATGTTCATTTGTTCAGAATATGAATATTTGGGAAAATAATCGACTGCTTTTAGATTAAGGGTTAGGAATGGTGTGATCAGTTTCTCCTAACAAGTAGTTTTATTCGAAGAAAATTGATAAAATTCAAAGAATTTGTGAGATGGACTCAGTTCAATTCCTCAAAGCAATAGTTAGTAGTCATACACTGAAGAAATTTTGGTTAATATGAAATAGTTAACGGGATTAGTAGGAGATTCATGGTATAAAAATGACGAAATCATAAGAAAACCTAAGAAATTAGAATAAAGTAGAGATGGCAAGAGGTACACTAAAAATTGGAAGGAAATAATTCAATAGAGTATTTCACATTTTTAGAGAAGTCAATAGAGTATTTCACAAATATTGGGCATGGTTTTGTAGAGCATTGATAGTAGAGACATCAAATGCACGTGAGCACATGATAGTAGAGACATCAAATGTATTTTCTCGCTGAAAGAACCGTTTTCCGAAGGAATGGCATTTATTACAGGTACGTTGAGTAAAAAAGTATATTTAAGACTGCTCAAAACCCATGGTAGCATCGTAACACAGTAAGGATCCAAAACTTGGTTTTTGAGAAATCACAGATTAAAGGCTCTCGGTATGTGGATTTACGTAGATTGTAGTTGATAAAGTAAGTAGGAGACAGTGGAAGAAAATAAAGTAGCTTGTTCAGATTTAAAAGTTTTGTATAAAAAGTATTGGTAACAATTTTTGTCTGACGTGTGCGTGAAGTGCTGAATTCAGACCGTCGGTTAAGTTTACGCATGATCGCAGATCGTTAATGCATTGATTTGACAGTGGCAGTGCACACACCATGGTAATTTAGGCGATTCAAAAGATCTGCGCTAAGCTCGTTCCGAATATCTTGATGGACGACCAAGATTAGAGTCGAGTATCTGCTTACGAAGACCTCCTGTAACGACATCGCGACGATTCCCCAACCCCCTTTTAGTCCCGACCTGGCGCAAGCCGGCTATTTCCTATTGAAATGAAATGAAATTGTTGACTTTGTGATTCCACGCATTTTTAAATCAAGTGTGTGTAATTGAAAAGTCAATAATTTTATTTCATTTCAATATGTCATGCAAATTCCATAAAGTTACTCCGGAGACGGCAAAAAAAAACTATTTCCTGTTCCCAAAAGTGAAAACTTCCCTCCTTCAAAGGATATCACCACGAAATGGGACTCCAAGTGCCGTCAAAGAATTTTACACGCGTACCCTTAAGGACCTTCCGGAATCCGCCTACCAGGCAGCCTTCGAGTCGCGGAAAAGCCGCAAGGGCAAAAGTGTGTCGACGCTCAAGGGATGATACACTTTGAAGAATTTCAAGGCATGCTAGTGATACCGGAAGTAAATATATTTTTCCACAAACCTTTCCCGATACGTTTTATGCATATCACGTGTGTACGAGAAAGAATGCTTTCTCCCCTCGTAGAGAGGAAAAGCATTTGGTAAACGGGAAAGAGTCTGGAAGATAGAATGGGCTTTTTAGAGGACAGTTACGAAGTATGAAGAACTATGTTAGGAAATGGTGTGTGGCAAACAAATCTATTAGATGGCGAGGCAATGCTCGGTAGCAGTAGTTGTCCTTTCAAAACCTACTTCTAATTGGTAAATGACGGACGAGCGAATTGAAGAGATTTGGAAAGGAAAGCCCGAGTGAGTATCCATTTTGTCGAACGTATTTCCTCCCATTTTGTCGTTCTCACTTTCCAGGACGAACGTTTTCAATCTCAGCGCGGATTCCGATCGAAATTAACAAAAGGGAAACGAATGGAAGGAAGCTAAATTTTTGTCCGCGAGACAATTCGTTCCTCCCACTCGGTGGGGGCGGATGGCTGGCCGGGCGGCGGTGGTTGGCAGAGTGTAGGTCGGTTTGTCCGCGAGAAAAGGGCCTTTGTGGGGGGGGAGGATGTGTGGGCCGGTGGTAGAGATTGGGGCATTGGGAATCTGGGTGTCGACGGTAATTGGTTTTACGGGCTTGTTTGTGTCCCCGTAATTGAAGTGCAGAGCTTCCCCGGCGGCGGCGGCGTCCAATCGTGTGGAACACGCGATGACGACGAAGTGTTCTCCGTCCGAATCAATCGATGTGACTGATCAGTTACTACTCTCTTTTTCCATACCCGGAATACGCCGACCAGCTCGCCCAACCCGCCGAAGCCGCGCATAAGTGGCTGGTTGCTCGTTATGACCGCGGGAGCACGCGTGGAGTTGCCTTTTTCCTTTTTTTGGTGGGAGAGCCAACCCCCACCCCACCCTTCCCATTACCTCGAATCCTAGGGTCCCACCTGCGTATTTAGGTGTGCATTCGAAAGATCCCATTTTCCAAACTGTTATCGAACCAGGGGGAGTATTACCTTTCCCATTCGTCACTGCATGACTGGGAAATGAAAGGATCTTTTAGTGGTAGTGCTGGGGTTTCGACATCGACATAAATACCCCGCGATCCACCAAAAAGATGTGTAGCGAGGGGCGCTTTGCATAACTTGCAAAGTTGCAAGGATGCTGGAAGAAGGCAATTCAAAACATGGGTTATTTCACCTAATAAGAAAGTCATTAGCTCTGCGATAAAAGGGAATAAAACTGAACCACAACTGCCGTTTTTGCAACAAATCTCCACTATTACAAGGCAGGTCATGCAGAATTGAAAACTAAGGGTTGGGGAATACTACATTTTCATGGACATGCAGCTAACGATCTTCGTCCCTAAAGTTACTGGTAGGGAATGTCACCCGCTACTGTCCAGGGTTTGTCGGGTCGTTTAGAATGATTCTTGAGAAACAGTTAGAACATCTTAACAATTTACCATTAAAAAATTCATAGCAAAATGTTTTGAATAAAATAACGGTTTTTAAACCCATCGGGATTTTCCGGAACGCAAACTTGTCCAAAAATATCTTATACTTTTGGTAAAAAATATACTTCATAAAAAATAATATACTTATTTTTATAAAGAATTGGTGAGAATGGTATTATGAGTCTAAATTTTAGGTTCTATTTCGTAGTGTCATGGTGTCATGTCAATGTGGACTTTTTTGGCATTAATTGAAGATAGTCTTACAAAATTGCAGGCATTAAAATGCTCAATAAATGAAGACGAGCTTTTTACGTCTAGGGACGAGCCGGAATTCGGATATTCAGTGGAAAATGTATGCTCACACTTTTATTAAAATATACCGCTTATAGTCAGCGCACATTTTACCGAAATGTGGGACAGAAACGTTACTAGGTTCTTTCTAAAGGAGGATTTACTGTGTGCTAAGGTTCTTTGGTCATGAGTTTCATCGATCCTGGGAACTATTGCGTTCAAATTGTTCTTTTCCCTAACCGCATTGTAAACTCGACAACTACATTTGGAAATCTTTAATATTTTATTATATGGCTCTTTTATTATTCCTTTCGAAAATGTAATTTCAGCTCTCCTGTTCTTTCAAAATGATTGAAATATTCTATGCTCATGGTATTCAGACGGTTACTCTCTCTTTTTCACTGTCAATCCTGAACGTTTTATGAGGAGCTCCAAGAAATTATCTGCGAATAGATTGGCAAACAAAGCCAGCGCTGATAAGGAAAGGCGCGAGTATTTTTGGCTCTTTGACAGTTATGCAGTGCGTTCTTTGGTTTTGACATTTTCCAAAAGTGCTTAATTTGCACAGTAGACGGGAGAAAGGAAGGAGGGGTTAGCCGTGCGGTCATTCGTCTCTGTTACCCTGGAATGCCCAGCACGAAAGTTTTTGCTGTTGACCCGCTTTGCATATTAAAAACCCCGGGCCTCCGACATGAGGGACGCCGTGCGTCGGTTTCTCTTTCCATTGATCGACGGGGGGTTGTCCATTATTAAGACCGCCTGAGTGCGCCACTCGATTCCATTATTTACGTTAGGCCACGTGGTGACATCAATGTTTTAAGCCGAGTAAACTTGTTGATTTTTGGACTTTTTTTTGCTCAAAATTTGCCGCGTGCCCAATGAAGGGAAAGTATTTACATTGTCTGGGATGACGCGTTTTCAAAAGTGGTGTCCTTGCAGTGGGGCGTGGCAAGGAGTAGTGATATGACCAATCAGGATGGATGACGTCGTCAGGTGACCGTTGTGTAAGAATAGTACTCGCATTTTTATTGCATAAATAATTATCTATGAATTTCTCGCAAGTTTGGGTCAGTAAGTGTTTGGAATGTTGTTTTATTTTTGCTTTTATATTATTTAGTTTTATTTTTATATTCATTCAACACTTATTAAAGTTTCGTGGTAATACTGGAAATCACATGTTAAATTTATCCTTTTTTCCTCCTTAAGCTGAACATCCCATTTTTTTCCAATTCCAAATGTGAATAATCAAAGTCTTAAATCCTAGTCCTTCTCTGAATTGAAAAAGGGATGAAGATGATATATTTGTTGTAAGTATAAACGCAGTAGAGGGGTCATTGTGTGCGGTGCTTCGCAGAATAATGATGAAGGACGTACTGTTTAGTATAATTTCATTTAAATTCCCTTTTGCTCTGCCTGTTCTGCCCCCCGAAGGTGAAAGTATTTCGCCCTCCGGAGAGAGCGAGTATTCTCACCACCATCGAAACAAGCGATTTGAAACTGCATTGGAGAATGCGTCCCTTTGCTCGTGTGATCTAGAAGATTTTTGGAAAACTTCTCAATGTTGAGTTTCATTTTCGAAAGAAATTCAAAGCGGTAAAGAAATTATGTGATCCTCTTGCAAATCATGTGTTAAAACATTTTGAAGTATAAAAAGTGCATATGCACAAAGTTAGGAGCTGTTCAAGTAATTCAGAGAAATATTATTTTAATCATATACGAGTCTTGGCCGAACATAAAATAATTATTCTTAAACACATTGACATTGGCTCGGCACAACTTTGATATTTTTCACCGATTCTGGTCAATGTTTTCGTCTCATCCTAAGAACATTTCTTGAAACAACTCTCACTTATCCTTATTTTTTCTTCGAGTTCTTTCTGTATTTTTAGTGTCTGACCCTGGTGATATTTATAAAGAATGCTCTCATATACAAAAGAATTATTTAATGATATCATACCACTTGATACGGGCACCTTAATGACTAGGAGATCTGTCGAAAATTTTGTGAATCTTTGTCTTCTTTCGTAAATCTTCACTTCCAGTTTGTAAACGTCTTCCTCTCTTAGCCCTGATCCTCATGACTGCTAAATTTGTAGTTTATGATGCCTGATAATTGCAGATTACACTCCAGAGCGTTCGCGGGTCTTTCCTTGGATTCCGAATGGCAACCGAGTGCAACTCGCTGTTCATCTGTCTATGCCTTCTGCACGTGGAAAACCTTTAGCAGAAAGTAATAAATCAAAAATGTTGCAAAAATTCCCAAAAGCATTCGAGTTCGACCGCTCTCTCAGAGATAAAACACACAGACCCATGCTTTACAGAATGTTCATCTTTGCCCCAATACTTGAGTATACGAGTACAATTTCAAGTGAACTGGGCAGAATTACTGTTTTAAGACATATGCTAGATTTTTTGAGTCGCAAGAAGCCGGAAAGGACGGATGATATTTTAGATGGTGCTGATGATTAAAAGTCATAGTAAATATGGAGCAAGTTTTCAGGTGCGGCTGCATGGAGTCCGAGGAATTTCGGAAATTGCCTTGGATTTAGCTAAAGGCCTGGTGATCCAGATCAAATTTCAAGGTTTTGAGGACGTTTAAATGAGAGGCATTCGATTAGCAGGTTTTATGTGGTTTCTTTGCTTAAATACGGGTGGGGAAAACATCCCGTAGGATAAACTTGGGGTACTGCACAGCAGGGAAATAGGATGCAATGGAAAGATAGTCGGGGAAGGTTATAGGAGCGTATTGAGATGAAGAATGGTTGTGTAAAGGAGGTAGTCTGAGTAACCATGTTGTAGGTAGAGAGAGATATGAAGGCTGCAAGCAATGCCTCCTAGGATTTAAGGGTTGTCACAGACGTGATAGAAAGAGAATTTGGGATAGATTGTTTAGTGTGCAGAAGAGGACAATATTGACGTGAAGATATGATTGTTTGTGCGTGGGTTTAACATGGACTGAGATGTAGCATTTTTTGTTGAGGAGGGAGATTTGGATGCAAAGAAATGTGATTTGAGTGGAAAAAATTGTAAAAATGAAGGAAACAGAGGATGTTCTATTTGAGGAGAGAGATAAAAGCTTAAAAGAATTCCATTTCATTTTTCCAAAAGAGAAAACTTCAGTTTTGTACCATAGCCAAAGTAAGTTTTTCGGCGGGTGGTGAGTGGGAAATGTTTGAAGGCCAAGTTTGAGTTCTGGGAGTCCAAGACAGAGAATGCCACAAGAGGAGAGAGTACACTTTCCTTGGCGCAACATTTTGTCTCAATGCGGTGATGATTGTTTAATGTGATACAATAGTGTGCTAGAATGAGATTTTTAAGTTTTAATGTGGAAATCTGTGCTAGGGATTAGTAAAATGGGGCCTTTCAAAAGGAAATATCTAGAGATAGGAGAGACCTTCATGGGAGATTGATGCATAGAGGAGGGTAACAGCAGCAGTGGTCATAACCTTGCCTCCATTTCCGGGAAAGGTGACTAAATATATTTTGTCCTAACCAATTGCGTAGGTTTACGAAACAAGCCAAGTAGATCTACATTTTTTGGAAAAATGTAGAACTACTTGGTGCTACGATCATGTGCAGAAAGGTTTGAGATATCTTCGTTGGTTAGGCCTCCACAGGAAACTGTGCTTAAGGGAAAATATGGTTTCTTTGTAAAGGTTAGGGTTTGGGCGACTGAAGATTACTGTGTGTGACATGATCTGTCGGCTTCTTTTACGAAAAGAAATTGTGGTGTTTAGGGCTACAAATTTTGAGCGTTATCTGCTGTTGTGATGAAGACGCTGGGATTGCGTGTGTGTGTCTGCATTATAACTAATAAAAACCCAGAGAAAGACTGAATAAACTCGAAGAAATTATTTACTATTACACGTAGGAACACAGAAAAGAGCGCTCACGCTATCGTTGGGCTATTGGACTGCCTAAGTTGACAAAGGTTGAAGGTCACCACTGATTAAACTTTCAGTTTTATATTAATTTTTTTTATTAGGTAATCTACCGGTTAAGGCAGGTTTTTGGATGGACACAGTTACTAAATAAAATATTTTGTGACTCCTAACAAAACACAAAGTCCAGCATCCTACTCTATATCAGGTCTCTCTTCAACTCTGAGTACTTTCTTCCTCCCTTCATCCCTTCCAACATCCCTATCTTGTTCCTTCCCTTTCCTCGTATGCCTAACCTTTTCCCCTCAATTACAGTCTTCAACATTCCACTGCCGGTCAATACCCCCTTCATCCACTTTTCCTGCCTCCATATGATTTCCTCCAACAAACCCCTCTCTTCGCCCATCATACTAAGTAATTCCTCATTTGTTTTCTTCTCGGTCCATTTCACCTTCACCATTCTTCTCCACGCCCACATTTCAAAAGCCTCCAGTCTTCGTCTATCCTCCTGCTTCAATGACCATATTTCCGCGCCGTACATAGCGTAGTTATGTACGGCGCGCCAGTAATCCCCGCTATCCTTCCATCTCACCTCGCATAGACCTAAAATATCTATATTTTCCCTTTCCATCTCTCGCTTAACTATCTCCAATTTCCCTGTCCTCATCATTGTCCTAACATTTCACGTTCCTATTCTAACTAATTTGGTCTTCTTCTCCTGCGTCTTCTGTCCTGCTGCTGCTGGTTTTCCCTTGCAAGGGTTTCGTGGGATGAAGACCGCGGAAGCCTTGCCTCCCCTGCTGTCGGGCACGACACTCGGCCGATTGGGCCGAGCCCCGTAGTTGCCAGGACTCAAAATCTCTGTATTGTCCATCATATTTATCTTGGGAATGATAATTGAGTTGGTTTTCCGTTGCCTTCCTCAATAGTGTTTTTAACGTGACACCATCACTTACTGGCCGCCCCACTGGGGTCAGACGCCTTTGAAGCCGTCTAACTGAGGAACAGACGCTGCGTTGACTACCTTTCGTCGGGATCCTAACCTTCGACCTATCTGGGAGGGGTGACTCTACCAGGAGCAATTATTATTACTCCCGCCAGCACAGCTATAGGGGTCATCGGAACGCACAAGCCCTTCCATACGTCAAGGTTGTAGTCCGGGGAGATATATATATATATATATATATATATATATATATATATATATATATATATATATATATACGAGATCGTGTATATATATATATATATATATATATATATGCACCCATATGCAGGCATTTAAACGCACACATACATTAACACTTTCCCTGGGAAGTCCCTTAATCCACCGAAATTCGCATCGTTATCTCGTCGGAGGCTGACACTTTATTTCCAGACAACTTATTATTTGATCCTCTTATATATTGTCTTACTCTTATCTTCAGTTATCCCCTCTCAGACATAACTATAATAAGAGCTTATGCACCCGGGTTTCGTAGTAGGGAGATGGTGCGGGAGATGATTGGGAAGAGGGGGAGAGTGCTTGTGTGTGGTGATTCAGGGGAATACATATATCGGGCTTTGTCGGGGCATCACGCCTGAGCTTCCCCAACGTTCCGAAAACGCTATTCCTCTTAGAGACGCGGCATGGGTATGGCATGAGGGCGTTCCAGTGGGAACTGAGGAGGCAACCGACCCCTCCTCGCCTGTGGAAACACCGGTGGGAAGAGCATGGTGGACTACGCGGTCTATTCTTTCCCCTGGGAAGTGGCCCTCATAAAGATTCATTCCGGGGGATCTGTGAGTGGAGGTGATACCGGTTGTTGTGCAACGTGTTGGAGTAGAAAATAGTACACATCTACGGCTTAACTTGCAAGCTGCCCTGATGTGGTGTGGCAGAGAGTGTCAGTTCACCAGATATCATAGCAAATGGTGATGTAAGCAATTTAGGAAGCTCAATATGTCGAATTCTGTGTTTCCTATTGCCTGGTTCAGTCTCTGTTTGATCTCGAATCGTGCAAGGGAAGTGTCATCCTTAATGTCGATTGGTTGGCCAGTCAATTTTTTGGTTAAACGTCTTGCCTTGGTGTCGCCAACCAATGTAAATGTGTTGGGATAAGATTATTACAGCCCTGGCTCTGTCAGCTTTAACCTCGAGCAATTTGTTTGAATCAAGTGATTTAAGTAGTGTTTGTAATCTTCTTAATTCCTTTATTTCCCAACCCGGGTTATCCAGTAATAATAATGGGATCTTTTCCATACGATCACCACGGTTTTACGTAGAACGGACTGGTTTTCTCTGCAACCTGATGAATTACGGACAGAAAGACTTTTGCGAACGGCCCCAAACTATCGCCTTGACTTCAAGGTGAGGTCTAACCGACTTGGAAGACACTCCTCTCTTTCCTTAACATTTTCATTTGAGTATTTTCCATTATCTCCTATTTATTTACCCAAATGTTCTCATTATTGCCTCTCCTAACGTGCGTTCCCCATTTTACGTGTGATATTGCGTAGTTTTATGTCGTAGTAGTATTTCTTTCCGAAGCCATTATGGCGGATTTTAAAATATTTAATAGGAGACCCCACTGCTTGCACAAGTGGTAAATTGTTCTAGCCTCTAGCTTCATAGTGAAGTGTTATGCAAATATTTCTCTTTCCGCTAGGTATTGGGGTCAATATCATGAGGAGGCGAGGAACAGCGATTGGATCCATTGCATCAGCCATTGATTCGTGAACGACTCTATAAATTATTCCGGTTGACTCACTTCCAAATTTAAATTGTGAATGCAATAAATAGAACAGGGAACGACGAATGTGACGTAATACGCTGAAATCTATGTGGGAATATTTATGTCCATGTTGAATGTACGTTATAAAATCTAAAATGGAAAGAAATGGGTAATATCAAAAAATATTTTTACCGGTGCGCATTTAATTCCACTGGTTGATAGATTTTATTTCTGGTGATATAAATGCGCTCCTAAGTAATGAGCTCGCGCAAGTCGATCAATTGAGAAACATTGCGAAGTGGAGGCTGTTTCCAGTATTTGGGATGCTCATTAAGCACTCGTAAAAAAAAGTAAAACTTCCGAGAAACTGTTATTTATGACGCATTCTTTTCATTTATACACATGTCCACATCATTTTATGATTTTATACAATTATAGGTTCCGCGACTTATACAGGCTGTATCTCGCATGAAATCCAATAGCATCATAATCAGGGCCCGCCGGAACTTTTCTTCGTGCAAAGGATTTGCTTAGGGGCGGTGATGATTACTCGTGCGCCGTGGTAAACCCCTCAACGTCCTCACCTTCTTCCCCGCTTCGCCGGAAACTCCAGCCGATGTCGAGCAGGAGGGAGCCCACGTGACCCCACGACACCCTTCGTTCTCAATTGGTTGGCTTCCAAAAAAACTACGGTCCAGATTACCCTTGCGGCCGAGTCAAAGTTTGTGAATATGTTATCCTTTTATAGCATTTTAAATCCAAGTATTAAAAAAATTGCATTAAAAACGGTTTATCAAAGGAATCCTTAAATATCTCGCAGTCACCTTGCACTAAAATATATGATAAGCATTTCCCAATGCTGGGAAAAATCAGGATTAATAGCATGTATTTTCATAATTATACCATGGCCAAGTGCCATTCTGAAAGCGGAAATCAAATTCTGTATTTTAAATGCAACCGCACTGCAAATCCCAATGAAGGCGTGGAGCAACAATTATAATCATCTGATATCTATGTCTGCTGGCACCACCCATCTTGCTACAGTGCACTTTAGTACCATTTTTTTCAGGTGTTCTTTATCTATCTTGGTGGAATATAAGGAGGAAATAATAAATTGCAAACAAAAAGAATTCCACGTGAAACATTAAGGACTGTCCAAAACCAACCTTTTATCTGTGTATTACTAATGATGAGGAGGAGAGATATTACCGTTGCTAAAATCCGAAGAACAGGGTGGAGGAATTGTGGAAAGGGATTGCGGAGGGCTGAATGTTTCAAGAGTAGGAGAGAGGAAGGAAGAGAGAGGACTTTAAAACGGCACCAAGGCGAGCAGGAGACATTATTGAACGCCCAAGCCTTCCCGCCTCGTCAAGTTTGTAGTCCGTGGGGAGAATACGTATCAAGGAGTGAAGAGGATGAACTAGAGGAAGGTAACGGGGCACACAATATATAACGGCCCTTTTAAAATCTACCTTAAATGATAGATTACCTATGATAGTTCCTAAGTTCTAATAAATGTCTAATAACCTCTATATGCCCTTGAAATAGTGGATAATCTCATTAACAGAGGGGGTGGCGGACGCTAATGGTAGGGACCAGTGCGTGAGAGGGGGCCGTTTGGCGAAAGAACCCATCCCCACACCGGCCCCTCACCCAAAGCTCTCCCCTAGGGCCTCCGATTCGCACCCCACAGTCCCCCATGACTCCCTCCTCGTCCCTCTCACTCCTCGGGGCCTTTCTTCGCTCTCTCATTCCCATTCACCCCCACCCCTTTCGACCCCTTCTCCCGACCACTCTCCTCTGTGCTCCCACGGCCGTCTCCTCGGCGTTCTTCCCTCATCCCTCTGGGACACGTGGCTAACAGCAGTATGATGTCATTGAGTTTAGCAAAGCTCCCAACTGTTTAGCCTAAACCAACAGAAATCTATATAGGCCTGATGACGGAAGTAAGGAAAGAATGCACAGTCTCTCTCTCTCTCTCTCATTAAATCGCTATGAGGACAAGTGCAATTTTCACTATTTCGAAATATGTTTCATACACCCATAGCATACCTTTACTAAAGTCTGTTTTTTATATAACGTATCTTTTAGCCTATAAATGTTCATTGTTGGTGGTACATCGCGAGAATCAAAAATCTTGTCATTGAAGAAGTTGAACGAAGATGAGAGGATTTTGATTTGCAAGCGCGAGGAATAATTGAGAATATACCGTGAAAAGAGACAAATCCAGTGACGAAATTTTAAATAGGCTGAAAAAAGGGGCATTGTCAGCATGAAATCCGAAGAAAGCCGAAAAGGAGGATGTGGAGAAGTGGCGGAATGTAATACGCATTGATAATGATATAGTAGTCAGGAGAATTTCTCGTGAAGACTTCCGCGGTGTGCAGTTGTTGAAGATCTAAGTCTTACGAGATCCGTCGTGACTCTTGAAGACTGAAGATTACTTCTGACCTGGAGACGCCTAAGCAACACCGGTGAAATTGATGTACCAGAAATATGGACTAACGGGTAGTAAATCCCGGAAGACTTAAGATCTTCAGTTGGGGAAATGATGGCTAAGCAACGGGAAGGTGGCGGGGGGAGTGAGACTTGCATGGCATGAACTCAATGAAGAAGCACGGAGAACTGAAGAAAGATATTTTTTAGAGCAAACGATAGAAAGTTTACGCGACATTGCGTAATAACTATTGGAGACCGTCCAGAACTCACGCTAATAGGAAGGATGCAGATGATGATGATGACGACTGGTGTGGATTCACCCCCTGCCACACACCCCAGGGGTGGCTTGCGTGGGTAAACTCTGTGGGCGCAGGTGAGGGTGCGTTGTGGCAAGGGTTTATGACACCCCACTCCCCTTCCCCGCTTTATGCGCCCCCGCCTCCCTCCCCCGTGGAATAAAGTGGCCACGTGGCCCTTGGCACAGCGCCGCCACCCATTTTCCATCCCCTCGGATCCGTGGGACATTATTGCGTCGCCAGAGAGAGGGGCGGGAGGCCTTGGGGGAGAAAAGCGATTCGTGGGGGAGGGGAGCGGGGGGGGGTGCCTGGTTCTCCCCCACCCTTGGCGAGGATTGGGGATTGCGTTGGCCTCCCCCGTTGCCACATCTCCACCCACGCACTTCCCCTCCGTCTATGTGTGCCTATGCCACGGCCCATTTCCTCCGCTTCTCCTGGGCAATGGAGATAAAAATGCCCGTTTCTCTCTTGAGGCGATTACGGTATCTGGGACAAACTCTGAACATTTGTTCGCAAATGGTGTTTGAAAGCACTGCACCTATCTTAATCACCTGGTGTAAATGCACAAGGCACGCTGAAATATCCCAAATTTTTGTAAACGAGGAGAGAGTAACCGCGACGCATTTGCTGGAGGAATTAGGATCGACGTCAAATTAGAGACCGTGGACTTTCATGGTATATTTAAATGGGTAGCAAAAGGCTAAGTAACAGCGATATTCATGATAAATAATTAAGTGCAGTTCAAGATATATTTCTGTAGCAACCACTTTCTTCTGAATTATGGCAAATGACAAGTCATATCCGATTACCCCGTAGGCCACCTCGCTCAGAGAATAGCCAACCCGCCAGTGGATCATCGGCTTTCTTAGTTAGTTCTACCTTGGATATAATTTGCGTATTCATAAATAGGAATACAAGGTTCTCAAAATGCGCCGCCCATGAAAATACCCAAATTCACGAGCATACATGATTTGTATAAAAAGTATCGGGAATTTTTTCGGAAAAATGGATTTATTTCTGTTATTACTACAATGCCTCAAAATTCTTCAGAGTTCTTCGACTTTGTGAGATAAGAGTAAGTTTTTATTCCAAAAAGGGAAAGGATGTCATTTGTGAGAACTGCATAACAGATTGGTGTCAGTCGCCGCTGAAGTGTTTCTTAGAATCATCAATAAGAGGATGGGAAACAGGGAAAATTTTCCCTTGGGAGATGACCAGTGTGGGTACAGAAAGGGGGATCTGTGGGGAAAGGGGAATGGCATCCATCGTCTCGATGGATGCCATTGCAATAATGAAGTCACTAATAGAGAGGGACTTACAGGGAATATTATTAGGATATATTTGTCTTTTTCGTTGAATTCAAAAAGGCGCTTGATAGAGTGATTTGGGTAGAATTGAATGAATTGCAAGAAATGGGAGTAGATTAGAGTGATACTAGACTTATCTGCTATCCGCACATGTCTCAGACCACCCAGATAAGATTGGCAGGTTAAGAGTCGGGATGGGGAGTATTAGGACAAGGTGTAAAACTTGTGTTGCCCATTATAGTTGGTGTTTTACAACTTTAAGAGGAAATGAATACATAGTATGGTAGGAAATGGATTTCGAAATGAGAGTCAATAGCGAGTTAATTGAAATCTGTTAACAATCATCCTTAGGCGGTCAACCAAAGGGTTACAGCATTGCGTAATGTATTCGAAAATCAGTACTTGAAAATCATTCCCTCTAAACAGGAGATACAAGGTTTATCAAAAATGTATCGGTAACAATTTTTTCCTGACGTGTGCGTGAAGTGCTGAATTCAGACCGTCGGTAAAGTGCGCTCATCATCGCAGATCGTATAGGCATTAATAAGATGACAGTTTACACCATTATCACTAAACATTTGACAGTGCGGAAGATCTGGCTAAACTAATCCCGAAGGTGTTGACGGACGATTAAGAACAGAGTTGAGTGTATGCTTGCGACGATCTTCTGCGGCGGCATCACGACGATTCACCGACCGATTAACAGTCCCGATTCGGCACCAGCAGACTATTTCTTGTGCTCAAAAGTGAAATCCTCCCTCAAAGGACAACATCATGGGACCCTAATTGCCGTCAAAGAGGCTGGCACGCGTACCCTCAAAGACTGCTTTTGTAACAATCCTGCCTTGGACCTCGGTGAAAGTGACCCGAATATTTTAGAATAGGTGGGATGCACTAGGGTGCTATTTTTAAGATTTTCAGTAATGTTTACTTTGATCTGCAATTAAGTTTTTCCCCAATTAATTCTACTTATTACTTATTATTTTGGAACAGATCATGTGTGTGCATATATATATATATATATATATATATATATATATATATATATATATATATATATATATATATATATATATATATAAACACAGATGTAGATTTTTAGACTACAGAGACATAAAGAAAGGACACTCACAATATGTTATTTGACGTTTCGACGGCTCGGCCGTCGTCTTCAGAATCTAAAGACGATGGCCGAGCCGTCGAAACGTCAAATAACATATTGTGAGTGTCCTTTCTTTATGTCTCTGTAGTCTAAAAATCCACATCTGTGTTTTTATATATTTGTGCGTCGCCGAAGAGCGTTCCATTTTGAAGATATTTTTATACATATTTATATATATATATATTTATTTATATGCATACACAAATACATACCAACACACACATTTCTTGTGAACAGTTTCAAACAGCATACCTGAGAATTATAAGTAGAAGGAACTTTCGTCATCATTTGCATTGTGTTTGAAAGAGTTAGAATAAATTAAATTATTTCATGTGTTAAAGAATTTATGTAAAATGAAATGGCTTACCATCATTTTCAAGCATGCCCGTTTATTATTTACAGAAAGTGCAGCGTTTGTTAATTAACTAACCTTCATTCTTGATTGCTTGACTTATGAATTAAGGCATCTATTTGTTTAATTGAGTATAAATAATGATATTGTCTCCCGACAATTCCATAATGTGTACATAATCTTACGGTTTAAGTTCTGAGTAATTTTATTTCATTTGGATCATTCTCAATCCAAAACTCACAATTTGAACTAAGTAACATAACTTTGAAGGAATAGAGAATCGGTAGTAAATGCCTCGTAATGATACAATTGTTACTGGAAGTTTTTGGACGTTATCCGGAAAGATTGGAGGTATTTTTCGGTGATATTAAAACTGTTTTCACAGAAGTTTATCATGTTGTGCTGAATGGAAATAAGTAAGCTTCAGAGGTCTCGTTCTTCATTCTAAGTATTTTAAAGAAAGTAAGTGGGCATTTTCTAAACCGTGTGGGATATAATGCGTTTTTAATTCTCAATTTACGCACTGTGCTGCTTGAAACGAATATTATGCCCTCTGAGGTAGCAAGAATCGACAAGACCAGCATTTAGTCTATGGACTGTTTTGGATGCAGAAATCGAAGATACTCGGGAAATAAATCTAATATTACACTCCGAGGTATCATAAAATAACATTTCATGATTTTAAAACATCTTTGAAGGAGATACGTTATGGCCCATAGGAAGGAAACACTCCTGTTCCAGGAGGCTTAATATCCCCGCTCTCATGTTTCCCTACCCCCTTCAACCCGCCGTCCCTTCCCCTGACTGCCGCCATCTTGGAACAGCCCCCAGTTCACACGCACATCCACCCCACCCACCCCTGCAACCCCCTCCGAAACCCCTCTCTCACGAGACACCCCCGTATTCATTTTTTCCATCGCCGCTTATTGACCTCCCCCGGAGTGCGCTCGTGTGTGTCCCCACCACCCAATCCCATCACCTCCTCACTCCCCCGCCTCTCCCCACCCCGCCACCCCCCTCTTTCACCATCGTCCCGTCACCCCACCCCCCCTTTCTCCTTTCTAAAAGGTAACTCCCCGAATGCATTCGAATTTTCCTACGATTTTTCTAAAAGCCCATTTTCTTAGTTTTCATTCATTTAATCCATCAGATTTGCCCCTTATTCCGTTCACCTTTCTGCAAACTTAAGTTCTGTTTTTGTTGCACTTACTAACCCGAAGGTTGGTTCGATATTTGAGGTTTTTGCTCACCAAGTACTAAGCCGAACGGCTTGTGACATACTCGCTTTAGCAGGGCAGACGGGTGGGGCATTCCCTTTCCCCGCGCCGCCTACGACTCCCTAGAAAGATCTGGTATACGAAAAAACTCTGAAGCTGAGGATGTCCAGAGGCGTCCATGGTTTTTGGTTGCCTATACTTCAGTTATTTTACAAGTTTTCTTGACTTCCTGCTTAAAATTGGTAATTATTAATGCCACAATATATTTTTAGAGGTAAATTTTCGACTAATGGTTAAATTACTAGTAATTTACTAATATTTGGCGAGTAAATGAGGGAAGTGTACATTCCCCTCATTACGGATATAAAAATATTATTCTTCAACGCCACTATCCACGGAAGTCTTAGCAAAACTCGAAGAGAAAATGTATGCCTTCCTCCGTGGAGAATGATGGCCCAAGTACGTATTGCGCATCGCACATTAATAATGCGCAAGAGTTGATATTGCGGAGTATTTGGCTGCCTACATTGCGTAGTCTTTGTCGTTGCAAAATGGCAATAGTGTAATGGAATTCGTGATTGAATATTTCCTCTATATTTGCCACCACCGCACACCGGTATTTCAAATAAATTTGATACAAAATATATTTACTTTCGACACTGCTTTTTGCTCATACATAAGCTTTCAGCCGTAGTGCTTTTATACATCACAATGGTTTGAGAGGTTCAATTTAGGAAAATTCTATTTCCTTAATTTATGCGAACGACTCACATATACCTGGTATACGTAAATAGACATCCACTCATTTAGGCAAACCGCCTTCGATTGTATTCCCCACTCCTCTCCCTAATGCGACCGCTCTTTCGTTCGTTCCCGCTTCCAAACCTCCTCCTCCCTCATCGCTTCTCCCATCAAGGTTTTTCCCTCGTGAATAAAGAAGACATGATGTCGAGCAAACGGCCGCCATTTTTCCCCTGATGGACCCAAATGAGTGTCGGCGGTTGCCTAAAGGGAGCGATGCGTCGGATGAAAAAGTCACCTACGTCCCCTCTAACCCCCTCTCTCACTTCTCCCCACCCACCTCACTTACCGGCCCTCCTTCCTCCCCTCGGGCGAAAGGACGAAAAAAGGTGGAAAAAATAAATAAGAATAAGCTTCGACCCATTTACGGGCGCCCGCCTCGCTTTTGGGGAGTTAAAGGGAACGAATGGCCAGTAACCCGTCATCCCCTCGCTACCCCCTTAAGCCTCTGCAGTGATATATCCGAATTCAATAGAAATTAACGAAATAATTGTCATTATATTTGGTTCCGCGAGTACGTGGACCGTCCATCCATGGGTAATTTGTTCTCTTTCATCTTTCCTTCCTATTTGCTTCAGAGTTATATATATATATATATATATATATATATATATATATATATATATGTGTGTGTGTGTGTGTGTGTGTGTATATATATATATATATATATATATATATATATATATATATATAAAATATCTTCGAAATGGAACGCTCTTCGGCGACACACAAATATATAAAAAACACAGATGTAGATTTTTAGAATATAGAGACACAAAGAAAGGACACTCACAATTTGTTATTTTACGTTTCGACAGCACGGCTGTCGTCTTCAGAATGGCGTTCTCGGGGAAGAGCGGAGAGGATGTGCGGGGGAGAGGTGGGGGAAGGAGAGGTAAAGGGACCAATAGGAAATGAACAAGGGGGTGTGGGGGATATGTAGGCAGCCAATTGATGCATTCAGTGGGCTTGGTTCAGCCCGGGCGGTTTGAATGATTGGGCCACCCAGATATGCGCCATCTCGCGGGTTCTCACTTCTATTATACTCGCAGATTTGGGAAGGATTTCAATAACCGAAACAGAGAAGCAGTCGTCAAAAGATTGGTTGTGGGAAGCGGTGTGAGTAGGGATGGGGTAATTAAGAAAGGTGGGAGATTTGGTGGAATATCGGTGGTTATTCATGCGGAGGGAAAGTGCGGTCGTGCATTCGCCCACGTAGAAGGCAGGGCAGAAGTTACAGGAGAGGCGATATATAATATTTTTTGAGGTACAGGTGGCGAGTGGTTGGGAATTGGTACTGAGTGAGGGGGAGGGTCTTAAAAGATGACAGCATTTGCAGCGTGGGCGGTTGCATGGTGCGGATAGGGGCGGGGGAGAGACGGGGGTGCTTGAAGTTGGATTTGTGGACTTAAAGATGTCTCGCAGGTTCGATATATATATATATATATATATATATATATATATATATATATATATATATATATATATATATATATATATTCCAAGATTAAACTCAGTAGGAACTTTTCGACAGGTTAATAATTGAACTCATTCAAAATGATTGCTCAGTAGCATTTAAGATCTCACTCCTGACTCCAGCTATGGAAATTGCTAAAACATTTGCGATGCCTGAAAGACGTCTTGCCCGTGCTGTCAATGAATTTAAAAGAAAAAACTTCCGAAGTACAAATAAACTTGTGATGATATCGCCTTAGAGCGCTGATGAAAAAATCGTATACAAACGTGATTTTCGTCCTTATGCAAGATGTTTATAACTTTTCGTCATAACCTACATTTTTATTTTCTTCCGGAAAACCTTTGTTGTATCATTGAAACTTCTTCGGTCGGTGGGGCATACTCTAACCCACCCGGCGTCAATTTTATCGTTATTTTGGATGATATTTTTCCAGACTACGATTGTGACCGAAAATGATTAGAGAGCTTGAAATTGCTCTAGAGGTCACGCGGTTTGGGGTACGTGCCCTCAGAGGAGTGCGTGATCGTTTTGACCCTTAGCATTCAATGGCACAGCATCGCTCTGGCTGCCGTTGTGGGTAATTTTTCCTTCGCGCGTGACGTGGACATGCAGTAGAATTCACTGCATCAATCTGATGCGCCACTATGATCGAAGCAATTAATTCCGGAGCATATCTCTTTTTTCGCGGATTTTACATGACCGCTAACCTCTAAAAGATGAAAATTGCCTTATATGTAGGTTTCATTTACTCCTGAATTCCCCTGTGACTCTTTGCAAAGAATTTTGAATCGTACACGTAAAGTGAATGATTGATTGTTATCAATTTGAACATACTCATCAACTGTGAGTTTTTTTTACATAGAATATAAATGCTAAGGTTGAGTTTTTGCGAATCTCAAAGCAGCACTGCTCCCAAGCAATCTTATATTGCCTACTTAAGTTCTTGCGTGAATACTCTTCAACATAGGCTTGCCGTAATCCATCCTCGGTTTTTAGTTCTCTTCCGTCACATCCATAAACTTTTGAACCTAATCCTTTCTTGCTTTAGTTATCTCTTTTTCTTGTCATTCAAATTCAAAAGATTCTTAATGGTCTTTCCGTATTGTTTTCCGAATGTACTTGCAATGAACTCTGGGTTAAACCCACTATTTTTTCACTTGAGTTCATGGCAGTAAATAAAATGACAATGGAAGTGCTAAATCTCTTGAAATCCTTAAGTTTAAGGAGAAAAAAATCTCTGTCTTGCTGAATCGGGAATTATTATTAGTTATATGACTCAGAAAATAATGAATTTTCTCAAAATGGATGCCTGTTGGGAATGCCACAAAATAGCAATTTTGAATTTGAATTTCGTTTGACCTTATCATTATTTTTTCTGATATTCAGATATTTATTGCTCTTTCATTTTTAAGTTAAATAAAACACATTTTCCTTTATTGGAGCGAATGATAAATTCCTTCTTCCAGAGAGAAAGTTTCGTTGAAATTCGTCCGGTCCCCACTTTATATTGCTTTTGATTTCCGCTAAGCGCACCTCCTCATTCCGCGCCGCTGTCAGTGGATTATTTCAAAGGCTTGAGTAGTCAGGGCGTGCATAACTCATAAGGCGAAAAACTCCCCGAGTCTGTGTAAGTTTTTTGGCACGGATTACTTATTGCGCGGCTGATGAGGGATGAGTGTCCTCAAAGGGAGAGAGGAAAAAGAAAAGACTATCGATGGAATATTTCTAACTCAAAGATGAATCGGCGGGGCGCTTTGCGTCCTTTCCTTCGAAGCATCCGGATGAAAAATTTTCCTCTCCGCAAAATCCCTGGGGAGGAATGCAGCTCCATTCGTCAAATCTCTCTCTCTCCCTCTCTCTCTCTCTCTCTCTCTTTACTACTCAGGAAGCGGCCGGGAAACAAGATTAAAGGAATCAAATCGGTGTTTCTCGTGAGGGAGATGTGTCGGAGTGGATTGGGGGAGGGGCTATTAGGAAAATGAAATAGGAAATGATGGAAGTTGTCGGGAACTCATCTCCTATTGGGCGATCGATATTCGATCTTCCGCCCGGGCCATTCGACTTTTGCGGGAGGGGGGTGGAGGTTGGGGGGGGAGCAAAATAAGGATTTCGGGCCGAGAGAGATAGAGACGGGAAAGGCACCGGATTATCGGCCAGTGCTGAAGCCAATTCGTCGGAAGGGGAGCCGGGGGGAGGGGGGTGCGGGGGATGGAAAAAGCCGCTCCCTGGCATCATTCCCAATATTGCCTCGTGGCGCGGGGATTGTTGCTCGGTCGCCGTGACTCCCGCTCGGGGTTTTATTTCGCGGCTTTTGGACCCGCACATCGGCCGTCCAACTCTCATTGTCGAGCCTGCGCGAGTGCCTGTTGCTGGCATTCAAAATGCTGTTGATTCCCCCACATATTGGACAGAAAAAAATTGAGTCCAAGTCTCCCAAAATTGAAAAGAAAGGAAAATAAGTTTCCCGACGAGTAAGCGTTATGTAAAAGTTATCTGTGGTGGCTTGAGCCACTAGGAAAGCAGAAAGAAATATCCTTCAAAAACTATTGATGGGGAAACGAATCAGTATGCTGGAGAGTAGAGGAGGACCAGACGATGCTGAGCACGGCATGTTAAAAAAGTAGCGCTCAGATTTGACACGCTCCAAGTTTTTATGAATAAGTTAGGAACATGTAAGGGATGGGAAAAAAAGAAGGGAAGGTGCCACGAAGTGGTAGACCAAGGGGCAAAAATGTGAGAGGCCAAGTGAAGGAAGTGAACGGAGGAGCACCTATCTCAGGGAATATCTAAGGAGTTACAAATGGAAGGGAAGAGGGAATAGCTCTGCAGTCGTAACTAATATTGCGATTGAGATACTGATGAGGAAGTATTAATATAACGAGAACTATAATTTTTTCGCCATTTTGCGAGGCACTGCAGGATAGGAATCATCCTCTTCTCCTTCCCATTGTCTCTGATCACTATTCCAATTTTAATTGTATTACGTTGGTCCATGGCTATTTCAAGTCGTGTATATTGGCCGTGGTCATTACAATGCAGTTTAAGTTTACTCACTGACCATCTCCCCGAGTCCTTGATATAAGCAATGATATTTTAAAAATTAACCGTAATAAATTAGTGATTGGAAGGTCGTTTGCTGTTTAATAAAAAGAGTAAACCAATTGTTACAAACATTTTCACCATATTTTCCTCATTTTTTTATTTCCACCATTCTTTATTTCCTTGAGATCCTATATCACCATCTGTAGTTCTTTACATCCGTTTTCTCTTCCTGGACATTATGTCCAACGTTCCTTCGTTCACTCCTATCGTTTTTGATGAAACTCTCGATCTCATCCTGCTCCTCCTCCTCCCCATGGTGATTCTATCCTTTCATTCAATCTTCGTCCTTCTCCTATATTGCACCACATTCCTCCACCGATTCCAATCTTCTCCTCTCTGCTGCTATTACTGCCCGAGTCTTTCTCACTGTCATTGGAAGAGCAAGCTCCATAAATTCACTCAATAGAGTGTTCTCTACTTACGAGCGTGCATTCGTTCTTGCTAATGGTCTTTTCTCTTGGTGGATTGCCGTCTTCGCCTGAGCTGTTCTGCTCACTTTATCCCTTATTTTATACATCCTTCACTCTTAATATTCTACTTTATAGTTAATAGAGTTTCTCTAATTTCCCTGGGATCATATTATCCAATATTTTATCCTTCAAGTATCTATCTTTTTCTTCTTTTGGGCTGATGTTTTAGCTCTATTTCTTCATTATCTTTGTCATTCAGTTCTTCATCGTCATCAGATATTCATTCTTCCTTCCCTGACACAATTGCTGTATTATCATAAAATAATATCATGCTGTTTATCTGTGGATATAAATTATTTGTGTATATTTCGTATTTTACATGTGCTTCAATTTTAAAGGATAATAGTTATCAAACCAAATTTCATAAACTAAGTTTAATAGATGAAATCTTTATTTTATTGCCTGTCAAAGGAGTACTGTTTTTACAACAGTACTTCCCTGACATTAAGGAACATGTTTTTGAATCTTTTCGATGAATAAAATTTGAATGATTATTATTTACTGTTGCCCTCACTGATTCTTTTCCCTAAGTTTATTGGATATCAAAAAGTTTTCTACTTTTTTTCCTGTTTTGTTAATTTTCTCACCCATAAGACTGGATACTTTCTGAATCTATACTCTTAAATGATCGAAAGATCTGAAATATTTCTTACTATTGTCTCTATTCCATGACTTGTTGCACACCCTCCCCCATCCTGCGACAGTGCTACTCCCCAATTGACCTAATCCACTTGTTTTTTTAATATAGCCGTCAACTGTTTTGACAAATGACTCGCCTACTCGTGCGATTCCATTCCATTTGATGCGGATTATTCAGAGATGTTTCTTCTGAAAGTGCGTTCGAAAAGGAAGAAAGAAGAGGTTTATTAAATTATTTTATCCTACGCTCATAGCACAAAATACTCTATATTTTAAATGAATGCCTGCCTATACGCGTACGTACTTATGTCTTTAGCTAATAAAGATAGATAGAAATGTGCTGCTCATTGAGTGTTAATATGCAAAAACAATGTAATATTTATTTTTTAAACCATTAAATATTCTCAAGCATTCGCCTGGAAGCAGTCGATTATCGATAGGGTCAATGGCCGGGTCAGTGATTGATCATAGGGAATGGGTCATTAGTTTGGATACTTCTCAAGGTTCATCTGGATCCCGCAGAGGTAGCGCTAGTGCAGCTGCGTGTGCAAAGATGTACGTTGCTACTTTTCGGTCAGTTATTTTGGTTTATGAAAAAATTTCTAAGAAGGGATGAAATGCTGATAATTGATAGTATTTTTCCAATTGCTTAGACAATTTTAAAATGCGCTCGTCATTTTTATACCGAATACTTACCGTTAAAGAACTTCAAAGCATATAAAAGTCATTTATAATTTCAAATCGTTGAGTATAAAATGAATATTGATTTATTTTAAACAATTATTTTCGCAAGAGCGCGAAAGAGAGGAACTTTGAAACGATATATTATCATTTAATATAGAATCTTTCGGGGAAGTATTGTGTAATTCAGTTAGAGAACTGAGACAGGAAAATAAAATACATTAATGCGTATATTGTTTCTTCGTTGAATTGGTTATTATCAAGTTTTATATTAATTTTTGGAATGTAAGTCCAATGCACAGAGCGCTGGACAATTAACAGGAGGGTCGTGGTTTGATAATGGATGGCGTCTCTCGGCCCCAAACATCCAAAATGTGTGATTTCTTGGCTCGACCAATCTTGATGGGAATCCAGAGACGGAGCACGGGAAGCAAGGTGGTGCTGCCACCCCTGCCATGTCATTATGAGTGAATGTCCTTCGGTGTATCCAATTATTCCTGGGGTGTATTACTGTCTTTGGTGTCATTTGCTAATTTTCAATTTGCATATATTAGAATCTTATTATAATTCGTTTTTTTATTCTGTTGTAGGTGAGTACATCTGGAATTGTGGTTAAGAAACCTTCCTATGCTTCAACGGTACGGTAAGATCTGTCAAATAATTGCATACAAGTTTTTAACTAACACCATGCAATTTCCATTTGTGAGTGAGATTGGCAGCTGGATAATAGTGGTGGCATAGGATATAGTACTTACTGTAGTGAGATCTTTCACCCTGTGCCTTCTGGGAAGGAGGTACTCCACAGTCCATATAGAGCTAGTATCACAACGACCATTCCCTCGCCTTCTTCATCTTATGATTTGATTCTCCTTACAACATGATATTTAGGAGGGTTATATAAAATCCAAATAAATGAGAGCGAAACATTTTATCAATTGATAAAAATGTACTGCATGCGGATGAGCAAGGTTAAGAGAGTATTCAATCTGATGAAATTTAGTTTTTTATTGTAAACACAAGCGTAGTCAATTTTGGAAAAAAAGGAGGTGAAAACTATATGAGTTTGCAAGGGACATTGGTAAAAGGTGGGTTTTAGAGGAAACGTAACTGAATGAAGTGTTGGACGAGACTTGTTCGAGTACGAAAGCAAGCACAATCAATGAAAAGGGTTTTGTATCATTCACATCAAAGGTATCCCGAATGAGGTAAAGGCAAATTAATGGCAGAAATTTTAAAATGAAAACGTTCGGCTATTGACTTATTGCATTTTTACCGACTGAATTTTTAGGAAGAGGAACAGTATAGAAGTAGAGATGAATATATATATATATATATATATATGTATATATATATACATACCCTGTGTATATATATTATACATATACATACGTTTGTGTATGTATGTATATATATATGTATATATATATATATATATATATATATATATATATGTATATATATATTTGTTATGAAATGTAGCGTCCGTTTTAAAAAGATAAGGCAGGGATGAAGGATAGCGGAGATTACTGGAGTGATAATTATAGAATAATATACAGCGTAGGGGACGAGAGCCAACGAGGGGTTGCCATAGTACTTAATAAAGAGGTAAGAAGAAGCGTAGTCGACATAGTGCAGGTAACGGATAGATTATTACTTATAGAAATAAAAGCAGAACCGACGAACTTGGTTATTATTCAGGTATATGTGCCACCGAGCAACCATAAGGAAGAAGAGCTCGATAGGATATACAGGGTTCGTCCGGAAAATAAGTGTACTGAGCTCAGGAAAAAAAGTTTATTGCACTTTTACATATCTTAAGCTAATATTCCTCAAAATAGGACCCTTGTGAGTCGATACACTTGTTCCAGCGGCGTTCCCATTCCTGGAACGCTCCCGCGAAGGCATCATCGGGAACCTCTCGAAGACACGTCGTCACGGCCTCTTTGACGGCGTCCAAAGTCCCGTATCGCGTTCCTTTCAAACTCCTCTTTATCTTCGGGAACAGAAAGAAGTCCGGTGGTGCCACTAAGACGACGATCAGAGTTCAGTACATCGCGCACTTTTCGCACATTTTCGTCGGTGAGTGTCGTCGATGGGCGTCCAGGCCGTGGTTCGTCGTCGACCTCTTCTCTGCCCTCCACGAACATCTTGTGCCACCGAAAGATCATGTTTCTGGACATGGCTGACTCCCCGTAAGCCTGGTTAATCATACCGACAGTTTCGGTAGACGATTTCCCAAGCTTTACCGCAAATTTGATGGAATAACGCTGCTCCAAAAACTTCGGCATCGCGTTCCGTGACGTGGGTCGAGCGTGGAGGTTCGCGTTAACAGAGCTCCTCACTACACCACAGCTCAGAGCCGACTGCCTTTTTCAGCGTCGCTTGCCAACATACCCCCCTCCAATCGCAGTCCGTCAGGGCGGTGCTGGGCGCGCCTGGAGCGGCGGGAAAAAGTCAGTACACTTATTTTCCGGACGAACCCTGTACGATCAGTTAGAGGACATAATCGCGTGTGTTCCTGCAGGGAAACATTTGATAGTGATGGGGGATTGGAATGCGACGGCAGGCGAGGGAAGAGATGGTGATGAGGTCGGGGACTACGGTTTAGGCACGAGGAATGGCCGCGGAGAGAAAGCAGTTGAGTTCTGCAGGAGACAGGGGTTAGTCATCACTAACACTTGGTTTAGACACCACAAAAGACGCAGCTGCACATGGAAAATGTCAGGTGACTCAGGAAGGCATCAGCTAGATTATATCCTGGTTAGATACAGGTTAAGGAACAGTGTGATAAATTCGCACAGCTTCCCGGGAGCGGATGCGGACTCAGACCGCAATTTAGTTGTTATGAAATATAGCGTCCGTTTCAAAAAGATAAGGCAGGGGCGGCGAGTTAGAAAATGGAATGTAGAAGCATTAAATAGTTTGAAAAGGAAGGAATACAAACAGGTGGTAGAGGAAATCATGGAGGATGGTAAAGAGCTAAGTACTATCGAAGGAAAATGGGAAAGTTTCAAGAAAGGGTTGTCTAAAGCCGCAAAAGACACTATTGGAACCGTTAACGCTAAAAGGACTAGGAAACCATGGAACACGGATGAGATGATTACAAAGATGGATGAGCGGCGAAAATGGAAGAATATAAATACAGAATTAGGCAAATTGAAGTACAAAGAATTGAACAATAAATTGAGGCGGGCGACAAATAAAGCAAACGAAGCATGGTGGAAGACGCAGTGCGAGGATATGGAAAGTCTGCAGAGGAAGAGTGAAATCGGTGCGCTGTACAGCAAAGTTAAATCGTTATCGGGAAGTAAGAAAGGAAGATACTGTATATGCTAACAGTTAGAGATAAGGCGGGTAAGGTAATAGTTGACGCAGGAAAAATCCAAGAGAGACGGAAGGAGTATATAGAAGAACTGTATAGTAAAGAACTTAGACCAACAAAGTAAGACATTGAAAAAGAATATGACGCATAGGAAGACAGCTTAGGTCCAGGGATACTAGACAAGGAGATAGAAAGGGCATTAAGGGAGACTGAAACTAAATAAGGCCGTGGGGTGGATAACATTCTTGCGGAGCTATTGAAATGTTTAGGAAAATGTGGAAGGAAGAAGGAAGAATGTGGCTATATGGGCTGATTCGTAGTATTTATGAGGAAGGAATCTGGCCGGAAGACTTTGTGATATCAGTTTAAGTTCCTATTCCGAAAAAGGTAAAGGCTACATTATGTGAGGACTACAGGACGATAAGTTTGATATCCCACGCAGCTAAAGATGTTCCAAGGATAATAAACAAAATGATAGAGAGTAGGGCAAATGATTACTTGGGGGATGATCAGTTTGGGTTTAGGAAGGGGAGAGGAACATGTGATGCCATTGCAGCAATGAGATTATTAATCGAGAGGAATATAGAACACAACCAGGAGGTATTTGCCTGTTTCGTAGATTTCGAAAAAGCTTTTGATGGAGTGAATTGGGAAAAACTAATGAGTATTCTGCAGAAAATAGGAATAAATTGGAGGGAAAGGAGGATAATGCGCAGCATGTGCATTTCTCAGACTGCACAGGTGCTAGTGGGGAACGGGGAGTCAGGATGGGCAGTGTTAGGAAGGGGTGTAAGGCAGGGTTGTCCATTATCACCGTTGCTGTTCAACCTTTATGCAGAGGAAATGATCAAAGAGGCATAGGAAGAACTGGAAGTAGGAATGAAAGTGGGCGGGGAATTCGTAAAATCAGTTAGGTTTGCTGATGACCAAGCTTTAGTTTGTCAGTCAGCCAAGGGGCTGCAAGCATTGCTTAGTGAATTGGAAATTCAGTGCGACAGGTATGGGATGAGAATCAATATTAATAAAACAAAGGTTATGCGATTTTCTAGAAAGAAAAAGGCCAAGCTTAACATTAAAATAGGAGGGCAAAAGCTAGAGCAGGTAGAACAGTTTACGTATCTCGGTAGTGTTTTGGACCAACACGGTCAAAGTAGTAGGGACGTAAGGAGAAGAATTGCGCTAGGCAAAGAGGCTTTCACAAGGAGGAGGGAGTTGATGACAGGGACGTTGAGTAAGGATGTTAAGAAAAGACTCGTAAAAACTTTGATATGGAGCGTAGCTATGTACGGAGCGGAAACGTGGTCATTGAAGCAGGAGGATAGACGTAGATTGGAGGCTTTTGAAATGTGGGTGTGGAGAAGAATGGAGAAGGTGAAATGGACAGAGAAGAAAACAAATGAGGAAGTACTTGGTATGGTGGGCGAAGAGAGGGGTTTGTTGGG
Organism: Hetaerina americana; assembly: GCF_022747635.1. NCBI lineage: Eukaryota > Metazoa > Arthropoda > Insecta > Odonata > Calopterygidae > Hetaerina > Hetaerina americana. The sequence continues at coordinate 14,373,992 of NW_027286763.1, forward strand.
AGCAATCCTATGGAGGCAGGAAAAGCGGATGAAGGGGGTGTTGACCGGCAGTGGGATGTTGAAGACTGTGATAGAGGGTAGAATGTTGGGCAAAAGAGGAAAGGGAAGGAACAGGATAGGGATGTTGGACGGGATGAAGGGAGGAAGAAAGCATTCAGAGATAAAGAGGGACTTGATATAGAGTTGGATGATGGATTTTGTGTTTTGTTAGGAGTAATAAAATGTTTGTTTGGTAGTTGTGTCCATCCAAAAACCTAACTTAACCGGTAGATTACCATTTAAAAAAAATATATAAATATATATATATATATTATATATATATAAATATATATATATATATACGAGTGTCGTCTGAAAAGTTTCCGACCTCAAAAATTTCAGAAAAAAATGCCTTATATCTTTGTTAGGTCGGAAACGTTTCAGACCACTTATGTATTTATGCATATATATATATATATATATATATATATATATATATATATATATATATATATATATATATATATGTATGTATAGTATCGATGCAATTAAAATACGTAATTTGTTGGAAACCACCGCCGTGCTATGAAGATGAGTCAATCAAAAGCAAGCAAATTTCTAAAAAATATGCAGAAGGAGTACGCAAACCTTTTGTGCTTATTTTTATCCTCCATTTTCCTATTTTGAGCTCTGTATATCGTGCGTATGGGGTATATGTCGTGACAAATTACCCATCAAGGTTCTTTGCTTATATAAAACGCTAGATATCTGTCGGGATGGTTTGAATAAACGTGAAGCGAATGAGTCTAGCAATGACATTTTTGATTATCTAGAACATTTCCATAAAATTCCAATAAACCATATATGTATTAATTTTTGCTTTCCCACTAAGTGCCTTAATGCAAATGATCTTGCATTGGATGCTAAGGAACTGTCCCCGCTCGGGACCAGCATCTATTTCGAATCCAGTAGCTTTCCATTCAACCGGTGAATGGCCTGCCTGTGAAAGCGGTGCGTGCTCCCAACAAATGCAACCAGTTTCGTACCAAGCCACACCATTATGAATGATTGTGAATCATGTCTCCACTCACGAGTGAATCAACAGTTGAATGTCGATGGCCTTTCAGTATTGTCCTGGAGGGAATTTGGGCCCGTCCCTCCCCCCCTCTCACCTGGAATGCGTCTTCCCCGGCTGTCTTCGCTGGTGGCGCTCTCAGTTTAGTGAAAAGGGACGACGCGAGAAGCCGTCGGGAATACCGCTTGAAGTGCGTTCTGCGCAGGCGGTACTCTTTGACAAGTTGACGCGGAATTTTCGCTCCGTCTCGTTTATTTCCCGTACTGCTGCTGCTGTGGATGTCTTGCTTGCGATTTCTAGCGTGAAATTCGAGGGTGCGGCAAAATGTGTGCTTAGGGCGAGTCTCAAAGTGGATAGGGAGCACCCATTAACTGATCGTGGTTAAACAGTCAATTTATGCCATCCACAATACTCTACATGCGGCTGCTAGGAATTTATTTCTACTCAACTAAATATTGGAATGATGTTGATGATAAATTGTTGCTGTCGTATCGTTAGGCAGCATCCTTTCCTGGTGTTTCACTTGGGTACAAGTATTTCCCAGGAGGGAGTCTATCGTTACTTCTCTTCGTTTTTGCAACTTTATTCGCATAATACACGCATTTTGGTCACGTGGCTGGTGAGGTATTGTCCAGCTTAGAGTAGACAAAAGAATAGTTATGCATATGAAGCATTATATTTGAGGTATTACATATCACAGCTGATTTATCAACAGAGTCCTTTAGTTTTAATGAGGGATCCTTATACTTCTCTTTCAAGTCACTTCTCATTCATTTTCTCCGTACGAAATGATCAAAGAGGTAGGCGGACGCGGCATGAACTGGGAGGCCTGGCAGTAGTGGCAAATGGCCTGGCGGTGCGACGAGGCCAGTCGCCGTCCGAGGCCGCATCGACTGCATCGAGCGCGATGGAGGGTGTAGTCGGAGAAGGGCGAGCGGCTTCGTCCTCGGGGCTGTCCAATGTTAGGAGGGGGCGCTACTAGGAGTATCAGGGTGCTGCTAGAGTTGGACTTCACTTTCATGAATGCACCGCAATGATGACAACGTATTCGTGAGAACGTCGTCATGTGCATTACTTAGAATTTCGTTGACGGAAAAGTGATCTGAATTCTATTCCTCGTGCATTGATTTTTAATTTCGTTTTTAAGAACTGCGGCGATTTCTTTTAACGGTCCAGTTTTCCGTGATTACTGCCGGCATTCACGCATGCGCCGTTAGATTTGTCTGTCATTACTCAGTGCACAGTTCTTTGGGTGTTTTCTAAAATGAATTCTGTTTAATTAATCTGTTTACAGGCGTAACTCTTTATGGATTTTCACATGATGAATAATGTCAAAATAATTATTTGTAAATTAAAATTAAAAATAAGCATTAATGCGACCCAGGTTTCACTGCGGTGCAGCATCAGTAGGCTTGATTATGCTGCACCGCAGTTAAACCTGGGTCGCATTAATGTTTATTTTCATGTGGATTTGCAAAGTTTTATTTTGACATTATTCATCATGAATTCTGCTTTTCCGCATTAAATTAAGGCAGCACGTTCCATTGGGTGGTAATATTCTTTGTATATGTTTTACGTTATTTGTGTAAACTATCTCTTGGTTTCGATGCTGTAAGCTGGTTATTACACTTTTTTATGTTGGCATTTTATCTGGTCGAATTGGAGGAAAATACGTGATGAAATTAATAATTAAAATAATGTGTATCTATGACTGACTAACTGCATGAGTACAATTAAAGAAAGTCTTCCACATATAGGATTCTTTAAATTATCGATATAAATCCCATAATGTTCTGCGAATTTTTTTCGGTTTCTTGTTGGGTATTGATCATCTATCCCCGCTAATCATCATTATTATCGGTATCATTAGTATGTGTTTGCAGGCGCAAGTTTTCTTAATCGTGTTGAGAACCGATTATGCTCTTTGTAAGGTGCAACTTAATACCCTTTGATGTCGTTTCCAGTTACTAATGCCATAATGCCGCCTACCGTTTTGTAATTATTCCTATGACTGAAGACTTGTGGCTACACATTACATCGCATGTTTAAAGAAATTATCCCAGGCTTGTATCGCTGACCCTCCTGCAAGCGGCCTAAAATTTCAATGTTTTGTTTGGTAGCAGGCGTTTTCTTCCGGATGGATAACAGAGTACAAGTGGTCGTGCCTATTGACATATTCAAGACGCTTAAGAAGACATGCACTCAAAATGGAGATGCAATCCAATATTAATAGAAAAAGAGCAGTTGTACTGTTCCAGGAATAATAAATATTTTCTTTCAAATAAATATCCATTACAAAACGTATGACTGAGATCTCTGTAGTCCCGGAAGGTATTACTAAATTTGCCAAATGTCCTCGTGTCATAGAAATTCTTTAAAATCATAGAAATGTACGAACCACTTAGTTTTAATGAATTGTTACCACAACTATAAAGAATATTATTTGACGATGAGTAAAAATGCAAAATATAATGATATTTCCTGTTTAACTACGCCCATTTCTTGTCTCTTTTCGAGCTGGTAAGATGAATTTGCGAAGTCTCTCTATAACGAGTGAACTACGTTATGTGAGACGAGTGGCGATGATTAGACCTGATGCCAGTGACGTTACCCCTCTCTGCCGCTTGTTTCATGTCAAAAATCTCCAAAGTGGCTTTAATCGCCTATCGTCTAAGCTTATTGGTAATTTCAAAAACAGTTGTGGAAGAAACTATCTCTGACTCGGTATCCTCAAGTTTTGTAGAGGACCACGGCACCTATCTACAACGGAATGGTCCATCAACCTAGAAAGTCCTGAATGCAACCTTAGCGAAATAGAATATTTGCTATTTTAATTGCTGCGTGCATATAAAAACGTTCATATATTCATATTACTCGCACATCTAATATCCGTCCTCTTGAGATTGAAGCTTGGATCAGCGATTCCAATGAAATTAAGGAATTTTTATCTCTTTCATTCCACCTGGTACAAATATTGAAATTGAAAATGTTTAATTATTCATGATGCTTTGGCATAGGATGTGTACAATTTGAATTTTTCAGTTTCTTAGTGATCTAAAATGTGGCCGAATCATCGCCACCTGTAAGTAAACCTGTGATAAGAAATTGCTGCCTAAAGAGAAGTGATATTAGTAAACTTTTGAGGTTTGGCTATGGAGGAAGGTGTAAGAGGTTAAGAGGACCAATGAGAGCTACTATAGGAATGGCCAAGAGTCAGTGGCTGAGTCTGTTCAATTTTCTATAAGAGCTAACGATAATTATCGTTTTTTTAATTTCATTTTACTCTGGATATTTATTTTATTTCCGTTTTCGGGGACGTTAGCCAATAAAAACATTGGATGTTGGAGACTTATTATTCGGTAGTTATAATTATTTCCAATGTGAATCAGAAAAAGCTATAAACTGAACAAAATGTACTCTCAGCTTCTCCTTCGCCGAAACGAGTGTATGAGCCTTTATTGATGGAAAATTTCACAAAAGTTAACATTTATTTCCAAAGATTGAGTATTGACGAATTTACCATTAGAATCCCCCACTTCTGCGGATATTCCATTGAGGGTTAATCATGCCATGGTTCGTGGGTTGAATTTTTTTTCTCTTTAGACCGGGAGGATTGGTTGCAAACGCCGAATAAAATTTTCAAGATTGCAACCATTTTTGCATTTTATTTGAGGATAATTTGGTACAAATAAAACTGGAACCAATGCTGTGTAAGCATGCGACAATAGGTCCTCAATAGGATGGGAAATTTATCCAAAAATAATTAGTACTTAGATCCACCGCCAATTTTTTCCCTGGCATTTTAACTTCGCCTCAATTCATGTAGGTCCCAAAGAGTCTGTGACTGTGATACATTTCTTAATCGAGTCGTCTAGCAGTGAGTGAGAAATAGAATGAAGCTAAATTGGGGAAGCTAGTACTGACAGCTGAAGAGAATCAAGCAGTTAGGAAGGAAGTTAAATCAAAAGTGCGGTCGGGAGCGAAAGGGAAGACTGATGTGGAGTTGTCACCATGCTGAGAAGGATTAGAATAAACGTTCTTTTCGAATAAGGGAAGGATCGAGGGAACAATATTGAGGGAGAAGAAATCATGGAGCATAGAAGGGAGGAGGGATGTGGGTAGGAGTAGGAGAGAGAGAAAGGAGGTAGTCAAGGGTAGAGAGGGTTGGGGAAGTGATGCTCTCCCGAAGGCAGCCCCTCAGGAGAGAGATGAGGAAGGGATAGGAGCGAAAACTCGAGGAGTGCAAGCGTGGGGGTGGATGGAAAGGGGATGGAGGGGGTGGAAGGCCTCGAAGTCGGATCCATTCGCGCTAATTTCATCGCTCGCGAGCCGGGCCCTCATTTCCTTCTTTCCAAAGCGCCGCGGCTCAGACGCCCACCTTCCCTTCCCTTCGCCACAAGGGCGCAATTATTGCACATCCCCGGGATCCCGCTGAGTGCATCGCGTAATGAAATTGAGATTTAAAACCCATTTGAGGGGGGCGCCCGAAAAGTTTGAGGGCGGTAGTGGGAAACTTAGTTCCGAGAGAGAGACAGAACGGTCTCCTCTCCGGAAAGCTTCAATCCGACCCCCCCCCCACCAAACACCACTCCCTCCCCCGACCCCTTGCCGCGCCCTCCGCCACCCGCGTGTGCCTTTGCTCTCCGGGACCCCGGGGGTCGGTGGGGGTTATGGTCCTTCCCCCACGACCGCCCACTCTTTGCGGCCTCCGTAAATGTGTTTTCGCGGCTCTCCGCACTGTCGGCCGGGGAAGGGTGAGGTGAAATGAGGGGGGGAGGAATGAGCATGTTTGCCCCGGGGCGTAATGGGGAGTGGAGATAAGGGAGGGGGGTGGCCTTAGAGGGAGATAGGGGCGGGGGGAGGAGGGGGCAAATGAGGGGGATTGGGTGAAGTGTGGCAATAGCGCGGGAGGTCGGAGGTTTTAAGGCTCTCCTTCTCCGCCGACGTCGTCCCCGTTATTTGCTCGGAGGTGGAATCGCGGCCGCTCTGTGGGGCGCCCCTGCCGAAACCTCATTTGTCGCGAGGACCCACCCCACCACACGCGCTGAGGAGGTCAAAGGATTACCCCCTTGATTCCTCCCAACGCCCACCCTCTCTCCTCCTCTCTCCACTCTCCTCCCGCCCTCCCCACTCTTCCTTACCCGCCCGCCCCCCTCGTCCTTACCATCGCTCCTTCTTACCCGCACTTCCCCTTCTCGCCCCGCGGCGGCCCCTAGCATATGTAACGCACTTTCTTCAGGTTTAAAAATTTGCCTACTCCTTAGGTTATATTTTAAATTTCCAATACCTTACTTACCTGATCGCAAAATGTGTACCTACGAGTTTAGTGGTTTTCGATGCGGTAGCAGCGGTACTTGTTTCCATAGAATGTATAAAGTGATTTCTTTGCAGTAATCATGGAAATTGTAGACAATGAATACCGGAAGTAAGTTACATGTAGAAAACAGTTATCAATGCGGATATATACGTGTGTGTGTATGTATATATATATATTTTTTTTTCATCTCCCTTAATGCCCTTTCTATCTCATTGTCTAGTATGCCTGGATCTAAGCTGTCTTCCTCTACGTCATTTTCTTTTTCAATGTCTAACTTTGTCGGTCTGATTTCTTTACTATAAAGTCCTTCTATATACTCCTTCCATCTCTCTTGGATCTTTCCTGCGTCAACAATTACCTTACCCGCCTTATCTCTAACTGTTAGCATAGCTCTTCCTTTCTTACTTCCTTTCTTATATATAGATATATATATATATATATCCTTGGATCCCACGGACACACACAGGGATTGTGCTATCCGGGACAGGCCAGGCAGGAGTGCTGGGTGCGTTCTGAAAGTAATGCAATTGAATTTACCGCGCCACTCCTATTAGTCGATGTGGGATCAATTTTCTAATTCTTTTCACCATTTACCGTTTATCGAATGGTAAATATATATATATATATATATATATATATATATATATATATATATAATATATTTCATTTATTTTAAGTTCATTTTTAGATGTATAGTGTTTTCTCGGCCCATTCGATGGAATGAACGAAGGAATGGTAGCGACGTTCCTTGATCATACTACTATATTCACTCCAGCCAAAACCTAAGTCAGCCTATATGGTAAATTAGTTCGAAGACACAAACATTGGCTGAAGCCTGTTTACTCCTTGAAGAAAAACCAATTGATACAATACCATGATGCTGGTTTCCCTACCAAATTTGTGACAGTTGGCATAAAATGCTGAACACGAATTTTGATTTGGCTAGCAAAGAGACAAGGGACTGAAAGCTGGATCAGTGGGATGCATTTCGATGGAAAATAGTTACAAGAGGTTCACGTTCGATAATTACAAGTAATCTCAGTGTTGATTGGTAGTACTTTTACATATCGGAAAACCGTCGACGGTAAATTGAAATCCCTGGTCGGTATCACTCAACCATGCTGCGTCTTAAACTGTCCGTTGACTGATATAATGGCGGCCAGTGTTTATTGCACCGCTTTTCCGTATTGACAATGACTATGGAGGGGAACTTTGTAGCCTCAGGTTCACGCATATGTTAAGGAGCTCGCTTTTCCTTCAACCCGCTCCCCCGATCACCCTCTCTCTCTGTGGTTTATATTTCATGGGGTCGCTGAAGGGGAGGATTATACCGTCTCCATCCTTTCCATTTCTTTGCTTTATTTGTTGCCCGCCTCAATTTATTATTTAATTCTTTGCACTTCATTTTGCTTAAATCTTTATTCACATTCTTCCATTTTCTCCGCTAATCCATCTTTGTAATCATCTCATCCGTGATCCATGGTTTCCTAGGCCTTTTGGCGTTAACAGTTCCAATAGCGTCTTTTGCGATATATGTATATATATACACATATATATATATATATATATATATATATATATATATATATATATATATATATATACATATACATACATATATATATATATTTATATATATATATATATATATTTATATATATATATATATATATATATATATATATGTATATATCTAGGCTAACAGTTAGAGATAAGGCGGGTAAGGTAATAGTTGACGCAGGAAAAATCCAAGAGAGACGGAAGGAGACTATAGAAGAACTGTATAGTAAAGAACTTAGACCAACAAAGTTAGACATTGAAAAAGAATATGACGCATAGGAAGACACCTTAGGTCCAGGGATACTAGACAATGAGGTAGAAAGGGCATTAAAGGAGATTAAACTAAATTAGGCCGTGGGGGTGGATAACATTCCCGCGGAACTATTGAAATGTTTAGGAAAATTTGGGAGGATGAGGCTATATGGGCTGATTCGTAGTAGTTATGAGGAAGGTATCTGGCCGGAAGACTTTGTGAGATCAGTTTTAGTTCCTATTCCGAAAAAGGTAAAGGCTACATTATGTGAGGACTACAGGACGATAAGTTTGACATCCCACGCAGCTAAAGTTGTTCTAAGGATAATAAACAAAATGATAGAGAGTAGGGCAAATGATTACTTAGGGGATGATCAGTTTGGGTTTAGGAAGGGGAGAGGAACATGTGATGCCACTGCAGCAAAGAGATTATTAATCGAGAGGAATATAGAACACAACCAGGAGGTATTTGCCTGTTTCGTAGATTTCGAAAACGCCTTTGATAGAATGTACCGGGAAAAACTAATGAGTATATTGCAGAAAATAGGAATAGATTGGAGAGAAAGGAGGCTAATCCGCAACCTGTACATGTCTCGGACTGCTCAGGTGCGGGTGGGAAACGGGGAGTCCGGATAGGCATGGTTAGGAAGAGGTGTAAGGCAGGTTTTCCCATTATCACCGTTGCTGTTCAACCTGTATGCAGAGGAAATGATCAAAGAGGCATGGGAAGAACTGGAGGTAGGAATGAAAGTGGGCGGGGAATTCGTAAAATCAGTTAGGTTTGCTGATGACCAAGCTTTAGTTAGCCAGTCAGTCAAGGGGTTGCAGGCATTGCTTAGTGAATTGGAAATTCAGTGCGACAGGTATGGGATGAAAATCAATATTAATAAAACAAAGGTTATGCGATTTTCTAGAAAGAAAAATGCTAAGCTAAACATTAAAATAGGAGGGCAAAAACTAGAACAGGTAGAACAGTTTACATATCTCGGTAGTGTTTTGGACCAACACGGTCAAAGTAGTCGGGACGTAAGGAGAAGAATTGCGCTAGGCAAAGAGGCTTTCACAAGGAGTAGGGAGTTGATGACAGGGACGCTGAGTAAGGATATTAAGAAAAGACTCGTCAAAACTTTGATATGAAGCGTAGCTATGTACGGCGCGGAAACTTGGTCATTGAAGCTGGAGGATAGACGTAGATTGGAGGCTTTTGAAATGTGGGTGTGGAGAAGAATGGAGAAGGTGAAATGGACAGAGAAGAAAACAAATGAGGAAGTACTTGGCATGGTGGGCGAAGAGAGGGGTTTGTTGGGAGAAATCCTATGGAGGCAGGAAAGGTGGATGAAGGGGGTTTTCACCGGCAGTGGTATGTTGAAGACTGTGATAGAGGGGAGAATGTTGGGCAAAAGAGGAAAGGGAAGGAACAGGATATATATATATATATATATATATATATATATATATATATATATATATATATATATATATATATATACATGTAACCATGAACACAGTAATCAACCCGAAGGTCGTTTTTGGCAGGTGATGGTAGAGTTCACCCAGTACTAAGCCCGTCGGCGTGTAAAATTCACAGATCAGGGTAGGGGGGCCAGTTCCTTTCCTTCTGCCGATTATGGTTTCCCAGGAAGAACTGGTACCCGAAAAATAACATAATTTGGGTGGAGCTGCAGGTGCCCAGATACTTGCTCGGGAATCGAACCCAGGCCCTCCGGTCAGTAGTCCAACACTCTAACCCCTATTTTACCGCGACCCCCCACACATAATCATATATGCCTGCATAGATATAATTTTTACTATATTTGTATGAATTAAACTGATGGTGATTTTATATTTTCAATACTTGACAATTAATCATCGTTTCATACTACAGAGGGATTTTTAACCGTTATCCAAGGTCCATCTATCGAACGTATCAGGCTACTCTATCCACCCGCTACGCGAGGGCTGAGCGGAAAGAGAAACTTTATCTGTACCTATTCACACACATTACATCTTCTCTAGTTTCGGTCGACCTATTTGAAATACATCGTTCAAATCTTGAATTTATTACAATTGATACACATATCGTTTATATCGTATAGGCCATTTACTTCTTTCCTCTCCGGAACTCAACTGCTTCGAATTAGGCTTGAATTAACCAGATGGCTTTAAGCTTTAGCCTGTAAAGGTTCACTTCGAATTTATTGAGGTAAAAATTTACTTCCAATACAAGTGACTTTTTTTCAAATACCACACAGTCATTTATGGTTCCTGGCCAGAAGTCTTCGCGAACTGTGCACGACAAGATGTCGATGACCCCTGCCATGCACCTCGCCTGTATCTTGTAGGGCATCATTTAGACGTATATGTTAGAAAAATAACGGCACAGTTAATTTCCTCTTACGAAGCCCATTTAGTGATTCAATTCAATTTCTTTTCTCTGGAAAGAAACTCCTCTCTTGCATTCTGAGCCTTCGACATCACAACAAGGCGTTGGTGAGGCATTTTCCCACGAAACCGTACGAAGCAAGTTAACCTGATAAAATGAATGACCGAATAAAAGAAATAAAATTTCCTTTAGCGAGGAATAAACGTATGAGAAAACGGAATCTTCGATCTACTTTAAAGGGTCCAGGGTCCCCCCCTCTCTGTGCCTCCTGATCGAGCAGAAGGCACAAATGTCGGTGGCGAAAGCTCACCCCACGAAGAGGAACGCTGCCGGTGAAAGCCTCCCCCGGCACTCCATCAGCAACCCCTTCCCACCGTATCTTTTGTTTGCACGGCGATCCCTAGCCGATAGCAGCGAGGCAGAGCAGTGAAACATTCTCCCACGCACGTAAAATAGATTTTAGTGGATTTCTTTTTTTTTAACTGGCGGAGGACAGGGAACAATGAGGTAAAAGCGACGGCCCGTAATGATACTTAAGCACATATGGATGAGAGCCTGGCCGGAGAAGCTGAATGGCCTTGGAGAGATTACCTTTTCCCATAGGGCAAAGGTCAGTTTCGGCACGAGATAAACGTGTCCGCGAAACGCAAACATGCGGCCGGCAGCAGGGCCCTCGCGGAAGCAACGCCCGGATGGAAAATAAAGGCGACGACGGTAATCGGCGCAAATCCCACGCCCGCATGATCGAGAGGCGCTCTCGCGAATTCCGAGACCTATACCGAAGAACTATGATCCTTGGACGTTGTCATTCGGACATCAAAAGGACACCATCTAAGGAGAAATAAAATCCGTCATTTCCTTAAAACATTAAAAAATATATCTCCAATTTAAGTGGACTCTTTAACAGCGTCCTGTGCGACCATATCCCCGAATTCCAGACCAATTCGTCTTTTTCCCCACTGATGCCTGCGGGAAATGTTTTAAGGTTGAAATAAAGATAACCATCTTGAACCGTGGCTAGAGGATAGTATAGAGATATGAGATGAGCACGAGAATGTGCTCTTGTTTTGAAAATAGGAGGTAAACAGATTTTTCGAGCGAAAAATCCGGAACACACTTGGTGAGCATAAGCTAGCCTTAGACTCAACTTACAGCATCGTGTTTTACTTTTGTACAGCAATAAAGAGGAGACCATCTTAAAAGAAACGACCAAAAACCCGTCGATATTGATTCGGTGGATCAAATGGAGAGATAGAGTCATTCATACATGTTAGAAAAGGATAAAACACGTAAATCCGTGACTAAATCGTAACTTTAGAAATCCGACTTCAAGAAATATTTCCTTGAATTTCGTTCATTCGAAAAAATGTCATAGAATTCAAACTAAACATTTAGTTGACAAAATCTTAGAGAAAACAAAATTGGAAAATCACGTACGACAAAGATGAAATGTTGGGAAATACGAATCACCTAAGGAGCAGGAGAGGGGATGGTGAGAATGAACGTAAGATAAAACCATTATAAGTCGCACGCATGCGCGTACGATGGAGCTCTCGAAGTGCGGTTTAAATAATGCAAGGGGAGATTTCTTCAGAGAAGTGAATTCCAACGATTCCACCGGCTGGAGGTGTATTTAAAGCTCATGCGATAATCGTCGCGCCACATTTAATCAAATATTTATGGGAGAAATATTAAATCCGCACCAATGTTGATGCAAAATCAAGTCGTATAGTAAGGTCCGTTCACAGATTACGAAGACGGCCCAAGGGAGGAGTGGAGGTGGTTACTTCCTCATCCAAAGCGTCCAGGAAATGGGGATTTTCCCTCATCACCCTTTCGCATTCGGGAACCATAGCGCTTCGCCAGTTTCGATCGAAGAACGTTGCACCGAGCTCCGCACGTTGACGCGGAGAACACCACCGTCGAGGGGAGAGGAACGGTTTGAAGCAGCGGCGGATAAACGATTTTTAAAGCGCCATCTTCCCTCCAAGTGCACTAACGCGAGACGGCCCTCTCAGGTCACCTATAGAAGTTTATTCTGACATCGAAAACACGCTCATACACGCATGAGGCGCGCCAAAGTTTTCTCGGGTTGCCGAGACATCTGCAATAGAGGCACTCTCAAAAACTTCCTACACCTCAACCTCCCAGAACACGCCTCATTCTCAGCGTGACGTGACCTGGAGGGAATTTGGGTGTGGAGAGTGAGTAAGAGGGGAGGTATTGGTTCCCACGCGCAGCAATCACCGTCGCGATCCGCGGGGTGCTCCCGAGCGCCAAAGGTCGAGGTCGGAGATCTATGAGGAAGGAATCCGGCCGGAAGACTTTGTGAGATCAGTTTTAGTTTTTATTCCGAAAAAGATAAAGGCTACATCATGTGAGGACTACAGGATGATAAGTTTGATATCCCACGCAGCTAAAGTTGTTCCAAGGATAATAAACAAAAGGATAGAGAGTAGGGCAAATGATTACTTAGGGGATGATCAGTTTGGGTTTAGGAAGGGGAGAGGTACGCGTGATGCCATTGCAGTGATGAGATTATTAATCGAGAGGAATATAGAACACAACCAGGAGGTGTTTGCCTGTTTCGTAGATTTCGAAAAAGCTTTTGATAGAGTGAACTGGGAAAAACTATTCTCCAGCCTTAGTTGTAAGAAAAAAGAGAAAACAAAACCCACAGGCCGGCGAAGTAACAGGTGTCAAAATAGACAAGATCCATTGTTATCCATTTGATGTGGTTCGCGGATGTATTATTGCTCTCTGAATGAACAGCGCCTTCACTCCGGTTTTCGCGAACGCGGTGTTTGGGACTTCCTCGAGTCGCTCCTGACATTTGTCGTTTCCCATTCATCTCCAGGCGGTGAAATTGAGCACGGCTTACCCAGAGATTTAATTTGATGGGGCGTAACTGAAATCTTTTGATCAGCATGTTTGGACGAGATTGTTTTGACAAAACTGCGGATTTAATTTAATTCAGTTTTTTAAAAATCATTTATATATGTTTGAAATGCGCCGTCTAAATTCTTCATCCTCGATTTGCCACTTAATGCTCACTTTACCTTCTGGAATGGCACAAATCCGTGACAATGGCCGTGTTTCACTTCATGGGAGTGAGATAGATGGTCATGGGCTACACCAGTGTCGCAAATTCCGTCATGCTTTTGAGGACAAATGATACAAGCAGACATTTGTCCCCTGACGCTAACACTATTGTTCAGCTCCAAACGAATAGCTAGGACCGAGTGGTTTAAATCATAGGTCATCGCGTACGCTCATCCGACTGCGAAATTTCTCTGTCACGAGCATGCAGTAATGACGCAATGCGTTTTGCCGTGACGGCATCACAAAGTGATTTTCCAAAAATATATTCTCACGCCGAAAAATGAATCTTATCTTTTGGGCCTCAAGTGTAGCCTTACCAATATATTTCCTTTCAAACCTCTATAAACATGTAATACCCCGACACTTAAAAGCTTAGCAGTGGAACAAAATGTTGAACCTTCCTCGGTGATAACGCGTTGGTAGCGAAGCGTGAGGAGATTTGGCACTCGGAATGGAGGTGTCCTGTCGTCTCATATAAACGATTTAATGCTTTAATTTATGTTTGGGGGTGGTCGCATTCCAGATACCACACGACTTATGGCAACTTCGGAAAACAATGTAGCGTAAGGGAATGCTTAAATGGGGGGATACATCAGCGTTAAATATGTACGACGCGGCGTTAACGCATGGGATGATCTTCGTACGAATGCAAATCAACGTTAAAAAAGCGGAAAAGCTGAGCGAAATGAAACGCCTTTCGCGGCTTCAAAGCAATCCTTAAATTTACATCTAAGTTGTTAATTCCTAAAGGTTTATGAATACATCTCTTCTTGATTACTCAAATTAATTTTTTTCTCTGTGTTTGTGATAACATGCTGCATTATTATCGTGGTCAAAAGTCTTTGGCGAAAATTAAATAAATATGCCGCTATAAATTAAGAAAACTAAACCTCATTTTGTCAAATTTTGGTTAGTGGATTGATATTAATGCTGTTTTAAGTTTATGAAGAATCTTATGATTGTTTTTACTGTATTTTATACATTTTAGCTGAAATTATCTGTCAGATTTAGCAAGTGCTAAATGTCCTCGGGGAAAAATTCCTAAAACCTTGATAAAATTTGGATCGAAGTCTCCATTTTCTCGGGAATAGGTTGACGGTTTTACTTATTTTCTCGATTTCTGTCGTGAAATAAAAGTGCCATTTAACATAATGGTAAATTTACGCGCGATTAAGTTTATTCGTCGAAAAACCATCAGCCCCCGGTGAATCGTCCCAGTATTAGCATATTTAATCTGTGCTTCCATAACTTTATTTTTGGTCTTACCGCACATTGAAGTGTTTCTTGACTTCCTTCACAGACTGTGCACGTGTGTACTTACTGCGTGCGTAATATGCGTATAAAAACCGCGAAACGTCATGTACTGCACATTGCAGATTGCTTGTAAGATTGCTTTTGAAGACGCTCATGCCTAATCCTATTTTTAAACAGCTTCATGTGCTGACGGACTCTCCTTAGATCACTCCCTGATATCGGACGAAAATGAAGTTTTCACAGAAAAGTTTTTGTTCAGCTCATATTGAAATCAAATGGAAAATTAGAGAACTCCATGAGGCATATTTTGCTTTAATGTTAAAATTTCATAGAGCTGAGTTTCAGCTTGTGACTTTGGCTAAAATGGACTTAAATTATTTATTTCATAGCGCTGCAGTCGGAAATTAACAATGCGTGCTTTCAAATCCGATTTTGCTTGGCGATTTCCTCAGCATCACTGGTGCTGTAACTATGAGTTGCCGTCCCCTCCTCCACCCCTCCGGATCACGTTGACCCTACTGACCGCTTGCAGATGGTCAAGCAGTCACCACCAGTACGTATTCCTCTAATTTAGCTCTGCGATTGAATCCGAGAGGCTCTTCACAGGGTCACCGCAGTTGGTCACCTGCATAATGGACCAGTTCCATCTGTATTCGCCGTTCCCTTTGTTTCAAGACCCGCTAGCACAGCTGCATTTTCGTATCCGTCCATCCAATTGTTCAGCGGAGTTTACTTCCGTCTGTAGGAGTGATACTGAAGAGACATGTTGATGGTCACTCGCAGCGGTGTGGAATCTATGTGAGAAAGGGAAGAGGAATGTGACCTAAATAATTGCGTTCATAGTGTAGCAATGGATCTCTTGATATATATCGGTGAATGCATCTAATGCATTTTTTATGACTACTTGAAGATTAATTTCTTAATTAGATTCTTCAATACCGATATTATTCCCAACCGTATTCGATAGTTATTGATGAATCATTGAATGAAAATCTAAGACTTATTGCGTGACAAAATTTAGTCATGGAGGAATTGTAAGCCATTGAATTTATTTTTTATCCTCTTTAAGAGCTAGTACCCCGATATTTTCAACTTGTATGCTGAAGTGGCGATTTTAATGAATTCAGTAGCACATCCTGTTGACTGCTGCATTAATTTCAGATTATTTTTTATTTAAAAACTTGAAAAAATCGCAAACAGTTAGTGATGACTGAATGATTGGTAGTTTAAATGGAGGGCAGGAAAAATATCAAATGGGTACTCGTCGCGCAAATTAAAATTACGGCAATTAAAATCCTCACGATCCGACGAAATACGATATTTTTGCCCGATCTTCCTTCAAGGCACAGTGTAATACTTGTTCAATATATGGACGAATGTGCATGCATCGGAGTGAATATTTTGCGGCATCTAAGCGTAACACCTAAATGGATCTTATGGAAGGGCGCGCATGAAGTGTGCGCTTGAAGAATAAGGGACGTGCCCCGTGCGAAAGAGGTTTTGCTTCGAGGGGGCTTAGGAGGGAAAGGTGGGGATGCGAGTGGTGGATGTGCGGGGAAAATAAGAGTCGACGCAATATCCTGCAGGTGACACTCTTCGTGTCGAGTACTCCGCCTCCTTTCTTTGCGGAGGGAAGTGAGTGAGTTGAGAGTGGAGGGGGCGGAAGGGAGAGAGGAAGGGAAGAAAGACGACTTTTCCGGGGCGCACACGAGGCGTAAGAAAATAAAGACGGCGACGCAGCAGCAGGCACAGAGGGGAGAATACCTGCAACGAGAAATAAAACACCGCGGAAAAGCGACGGAGGTAGAACAGGATTGAGGCGCCGCCCTCGGGGCGCCTCGATACGCGACTACTTGGCATAAAGAATGTGATTTGGTGGATACATCTTACGTCCCTTAGGACGTGATAAACTAGAAATAATGTTGCTTTTATTATTACGAGGGATAACGGTCCGAATTATCTTCATTTCTAAGTGCAATGTTCACTTTGTCTAACAGACGCTGCTAAATTTACAATGGGAAATTTTGTAAGATTAAGTCGAATATATGTTTGCAGAAGGTAATTATTTTATCGTTTCTAGTAAATTCAAAGAGCGGCAAGGAGAGTCGTAATCGCATTAGGATTGGTGAATAGTGGTTGCTGTGGAGACACTAAAGATGACAATGCTCCTTGCTACTCTCATTGGTCATTTCAGTTTTACCCAACGTCTCAACTGATCGCCCTAAATCAAGCGGTGTCTCAAGTTGGAATTTGATCCAGCGGAAATGAGTTAAAGTTTTGATTCTTTGCTTTTGCATTTCGATAATCTCCAGATTCCGGATAGTTTGAGATTCACTTGAACTTTATTCCTCATGGCTATTAGCAGCACCGTTCATAATGTACTGGTATGTGTACGAAGCCTTAGTGTGCTTAAGTTTTCACGATTATATCGGAGTTACGTGACTTCTCCATAAAACCAAAAACAGGTAAATCCAGCAATACATTTTTATGCAAAAATACTTATGCTGTATTATTTTTAAACTGGCATTGAGGCTATATTAAATGGTTATTATCCAAATCTTATTTCTGGCAAGTTTAAGCATGACAAATGTATAAGATGTGTATCTAATATCTTTAAACATAAGCTATTGACCTCATTTTTACATGATGTTATTATATTCGTGTGTTAATTTTAGCTTCTGGACAGCATTATCTCATATATTTGTGTAAAAATGTCGCAGTTTTGAAATTATTTGAATCGGGACTTCGTTTGTAGCTACACTAGTTTTGCAAAGAAACTGCTTTAAAAGGATCAGGTCCGATCACTCTCCTCTATTAACTTTTGCAACCTTGCATTAACGTCTGGGCGCGTGGCACAGGATAGATATCAGCATTTTAAAGCTCGGCAAGTTATAAAGCAGAGGGTTTTTAAAGAAAATACTAAGATATTTCATATATTTCCTCTTCCGTAGCGGAAACGTTCTTGATTGGCTCTTTGAGGGTATTCCCAGCGCACAAACCAAAACTGGATTGCCAACCGAAACGAGAGCTTTCAAGTGGCAATTAATTCCGTAGCCAGCGTCTTGTTTTGCGCTAATTTCGGGAACACTGTTTTTATTTGAGATTAAATTATGTCTCTAGACGTTTTGCCCAAGACACCAATGCCGTTCAGTCCATTCAAAATGGTTTTCGCTCTTATGTCATCAAATAGTTCAAATAATATTCTGTAAATGATGATAATGTCAACTTTCAAACTCCGCAAAAAAGTACTGCCGATTAATGTGTCGTCTAAAAGTGTCACATTCGACAATTCCGGTAAGAAGTTAACTTCGAAACGCCCCGATAAAGTGTTTTCCAGCGTATTTTCATCACATGTGAACAGGTAACGATTTTGTATATTTTTTTAACACGGACTACAATGCCCGGTACCGAGAAATCGCTAGGATGCTGGTTCAGTGAACCAGAACCGATGCACCTGTACCTCAGGAGATTGGTCTAAGTGCTAGTGTTTAAGTACCAGTACAATGTTATCTTCTCCTGTGTAGTAATTCCTGTAAAGTGTTTATAAGTCGGAACCAAGCAACTCTAATACTCTTCATTAGTTGCGTGAATGTATCGTCTCGGCGATGCGGTTCATAATGTCACTTCATTAAACTCGTCAGTGTTTTCCCCCTTTTATCGTGTTTCCCCTGTCGGTCCTGGTTCCCCAAGGGCGGAGGGGAATACGCAGGAGGAGTAACCCCCCATCCTTCCCTAATAAATCCCTTGAGTTCCCTTGGAAACACCCTCGAGATATTTCCTCAACGAAAATCCGATTTACTTCAATTGCATTTCAAATTTGTGTGCACCCGCTGTATTGGATCGTAGAATAGGAGGTATCTGCTTCGTAGTAAAGAGATGACATTTCAATATTGGGTGTAGTTGCTTTTATTGAGGGTATTATATCAAGTCATAGGAAATTTTTTCTCTTCAGGCCGGACTCTCATATGTTCTGTGCTTTTATATCGTGCATGTATAAGGCCATTAAGGATGCTGGAAACTAAGCATCATGATTTGTTAGCCTAGTAAATTAAGAGGAGAGTCTCATTGGCATTCGAAATTCCTCCAGGAAACCTGAGAAATTAACTTTATTGGTTACTCAATAAATAATTGGATAGCTAATAAATAAATTCTTAGTAACTTATAAAAGCCCATATTTTTAGATCATTTTGTCTCCAACGTGTCCATGTTGAGGGAAGTTCTTCGGATCCATGGCCTTTGAAAGAGATTTGACTAAATAATCAAATCTTTTTCAAACGCCGATTGTTTCATGCTTTCGGACTTTTGGTTGAGGTAATCATGACTTTGGTATTTCTGTGATTATCTATTACTAAGCTTGTTTTTTTCACTCAGGAAAAGATTAAAACATAAAATTTCCCAGCAAAAAGAGTTCTAATTTAATTAATTATGTATCGTTTTTTTATATTTCCATGACTAAATGGCATGCATAAGTTAATTAATAAGTCATGTCTTTCTAGTTACCACTAGATGTTTGACTTGCTCTAGTATGTTATTAAACGAATTATACGTTTTGTAATACACTGACTAATTGCCGAGTTTTCTCTCCAATCGGTTTCTGAGGACAAAAATCGGGGCATCCCCCTCCCTCCACATTCCATTCCACCGACGGTATCTCCACTTTCATCCTATTTGCCTAGCCACCCCTCCCACCCCCTCCAGCACACAAAAAAGTCTCCTTTATACCCCCTTCAATCCCGAGGGTTAGTTTGCCGCCGTGCCACCTGACCCCCCGACTCCGCAGCTCAGGGGTCCGTCTTCTCCTCCACAGTGTTACCCTGCCCACCGTCTTCCCCCTCCCCCATAAATCTCGAAATAAAACGCGACTCCAATCCCCATTCCGTATTCCCTCCTCCTTCAGCGCCCTCTTCTCCCCGGAAAAGGATATGGGGAGGAGCCACTAACACTAAATCGGAGAGGATTCTCAGTTTTTTGCCGCCAAGTCCCGGGAGATTTTAACGCCTCGTCCTTTAACGTTAACGGCACCAGAGAGAGGGTGTCTCCCTCCGGGGGAACATCGGGGTCTCTCACTGCTGGGAAATTAATACGTTTCCTTGACGATTGACTCCGATACTCGTGGTCTTCAATATCCCCGAAAGATGAATTACATCTTTCAAAGTCGAAGGTATATCCCTTGATGTGATAACCGAAATATTTTTCACGCAATTATTAAATTCCAATCTTCTTTTCAGCCGAATGTTTTAGGGTAAAACTGTGCATAGCCAAGGATTGTACAGTATTTTATTGGAGTAAAATACTGTCGATAGGATTTTTTTATTGGGTGCACAGGAAATAGAATGTGAATTACAACTTGGCTTACATAAATCGGTTGAACCGTTGGAAGAAGAATAATTAAGTTTTTGTCAAGTACATTTTAGGAGGTGTTAAAATAAATCAACGGGTTCTGCTTCCAATATAGCCGCAAGTACTGAAATTGGTTTATTTAGGTGATATTAGAGTTTATCCTTGACTAAGCCCATGCTTGCCCTCTCGTTTCCTTTGCCGCCTCGTGCGGTTTCGCGGCGGGACATGTCATGTCGAACCTTTTGCGTCTGGCCTCTCCCGCTGGGTCGGTGTTGCTCATGGATTACAATGTTCGTGTACGATACATCCGGCCAGTAGTCGATCGGTCAATTTTCATGGCCCCTACACTGACAAACAAACCTAAGATATTAACTGATAGACTTGAAATATGCGATAGATTTGAGCGTATTATGCTGTCTTATTCTGTGCTCCATGTGAAATATCAAGTTGAATTAATTGTTATTAGAGTAAGCATAAAATTATGTGGAGAAAAGGAATTTTTGAAAGAGAGAAGGCAATTTTATGGAAATGGGATTCATTTCCTATATTGATTCATTTATTATATTGATTCATCAACCGAAACACTCAATGCGTCGCCGAAGGTGAAAGGTAGGTATCATTAATGAAACCTACCTTTCGATCAAAGTACTTCTGCTTAATTTGATATTTCGTCGGCCACTCTTCGGATACCGAAATTTCACATGGATAATGCATATTCCTTCATACCACGTATTACTGGTGTATGATGTTACTGGAAATATTTTAAGTACCATAGATCACCTCTGTTCACGAAAATGGCTTTTTCCTCTCCTCGTTTCGCTCCGCTTGAATTTCATGAGACGACGAACGTGCGTCTCCCGCTGCTGGGAGGGACACACGCAAATTTTTGCAACGAGAAATCGACAGCAGCAACATAGGAGACACATGAAAAGTACCGAAATAGTTAGAATAGGGACTCGAAGTGCTAGGGCCTTATCGTGTACAGGGAAGTTCGGAAATATAAAGCGAGCGATGGGTAGAGGAAATATCAATATTTTATAGCGTTCTGGGGTGAGATGGAAGGATATCTGGAATTATTGGAGTAATGTTTATAGAGTAATATACTATGGAGGGGAAGGGAGCCAACGAGAGGTGGAAGTAACATTTAAGAACAAGGTAAGAAGAAGCGTAGCAAGCGAGTGACGGAATATTATTTGTAGAAGTAAAATCTGAATCATCAAACTGGGTCATTGTTTAGGTATACATACAAGCCACCAAGCAATCACATGGGGGGGGGAACAAGTCGATAGAGCGTACGATCAGTTGAAGGGTATAATGGCGGGTGTTCCCGGAGGAAAACATCCAATAGTGATGGGGGCATGGAAGGCGATAATAAGCGAAGGAGGAAATTGTGGTGAGGTTGGGGCGTACGGTTTAAGAGTAAGAAGTGACCGCGGGGGGGATTAGTTCTGCTGGGCATATGATTTAATCATAAGAAACGTATGGTTTTAGCGATACAGCAGGTGTAGATGTACATGTAAAATGTCCAGGGATGGAAAAATATGTCAGTTAAACCAGATCTTAAACCAGATTGGCTTAAGGACCTGTGGCGGAGGAGTACATATAGTTGGAATAGACTACAGTACACCTATTATGGTTAAGCGTAGATTTAGGATCAGTACGATCAATTCGCACAGTTTCCCGAAAAGAATGCGGATTCATATCATAATTTAGTATTAATGAAGTGTAACGTGACATGTTAAAGGATAGAACGAGTAAGACGTCAGGGGAAGTGGAATGTTCAAGCATTTACCTGGATAAAAGGAATGGAGCAACAGCAGTCTGAAAAGAAAATTATGAGTGAGGACAAGGAGCTGGGTAGTATTGAAAAAAAAATAAACATCAAAAAAGGGATAATGAATGCTGCAAACGAATCTATTGGAACTGTAAAAAAGAATGAGACAAGTAAACCATGGATTAAGGAAGATTATTATTAAAAATATTGACTACAGGAGAAAATGGGAAAATATAACCACAGAGATTTGAAGAGGGAGGTAAAAAGAGATAAGTAAAAAACGAATGCGGGGAACAAACAGAGAGAAAGACTCGTGGTGGACGACGCAGAGTGAGGATATGGAAAGTTTACAAAGGGAGGGTGCAATGGGGGCTGTCGAAAAGCTGTGCCAAAAATCAAAGATAAGTCAGGAAAGTTGTAAATTGAACGATATAAAATCGTATTCTATACCTATCGTCCATCATATTTTTCTTGGGAATGATAATTGAGGTGGTTTCCCGTTGCCTTCCTCAGTGTGTACATATCAATATATATATATATATATATATATATATATATATATATATATATGTATATACAAATATATATATGTACATATATACGTGGTCTGTGCATTAAACGTGGGATGTTAGGTTACCAGCCATGCATGCGAAATCACAATCACTATATAGTACCTCTACCCAAATATCAGTTCGCTCGAACAAAGTAAATCACACGAAAGAAGGTAATTCAATGCAGGAATATACAATAGCAGGACTATGTTCAGCAGCTTCCAGCTTTTAGTTTGACTTAGTGAATGCGTGACCTCGACCTTTGGAAATGCCTCCAGAGGGTGAGAGATGATTCGGCTGCTCGGGGAGGAGGTTTTGGAAGATCCTTCTCCTCCGAGGTGTAGAGCGCATGCCGTTTTCCATCTCCCCGCAGCTCCTCAGATTTTCATTAACGCCGTTTCTCTAATGACCCATATTCTCATCCTGGGCGTCTCATTCGCGTCGTTTTTGTATAGGCAGTAGTAAGCCGCAGGCAATAAGTATTACGCCGCTGGCAGGGTGCACGCAGAGTTCTGCGCGCCTTGGGACACGAATGCGAGCCTCCATGTCCTCCAAGGTGGTACCCGTCAACGGCGGCAGGGTGACGGCGTCTCTTCGTCACGTAGTGACCTCTGTTTTTATTGAAAAAATAAAACTTGCGAGTTTCAGGAATGCATTCTCTCGCAATTTGATTAATAGGCATGAGGGAATTTAATCGATTCTTCTTAATAGTTAAGTAAAGCACTTTCGTCGGCAAATCGATGAGTGCTCATCCGTAATTCTTTCTTTTTTTTCTCTCTTTGAGCCTGTTTCTTGCAGTCTCAATGTGCACTTTAGAGATCGGGTGTGGAAAGAAGTAATCTATTATCACTCTTTTTTGTTAGTTTTTTTCCTTTTATTTGATTTTCTCTTTGCCAACACTTCTATACAAAGTCTCCGCTTGCGTGGAACTTGTGAAGTCTCTTATGGCCCTAGTTTATTTCCTTTTATTTCTCTGATTTTTAGCATCATCTTTTAGCCCCCGATCTTAAATGGTTTCTACGGATTTACAAATAAAATAAAGACCGGATGGTTTTCTACATCATCTTTCTTTAAGTATTACGTCTCACAACCGGAACAGCCTCTTGTATTCCTCTACTTCTTCTTTAGCCAGAATTTTCTCCTTAAGTGGATGCTTATTGAAAAAAACCATATGCCAGCTATTACATATAGATTATTAATATATACATCTAGCTTTATGAATTAAGAAACATTCCAGTTCGTCAGAATTCTTGCTCGTACAGTTCCACTGGAAGTCATCCACTTGAAGGTCGTTCGTCTTTCGCATTGGCTTACTCCCCACCTCCACCAAACACATCAGGATGCACTTTGCCCTTGGCCGTGATCCTCCCGAAGACTGCATATGTGCATCCTCTTATTTTATCCTGCTCTGTTCCCATTTTGGTGGAATTCATATTTGCACATTAAGATGGCTCAGAAGCTCGACGGCCATAAAGTGCATAAGTACTTGAAGAATCCTTTAGTTTGCAAACACTGTCTGCGAGTCAATATTCGAGATTTCTGTCTAGACCACCGCCACCAAATAATGTCAACGTGTGTGCCATTGGGATCCGCGCCCTTTTGTGGAATACCATTTCACTGCTCATCTTCGAACTCCTCGTAAGTGAGGGCTCAGCTGAATTTGATGGCCTACCATTCCGGATACCGAACCCATTTCCAGGAAACATTCCGTTTGGGACATCCTTGGTCGAGCCAAAGCAGAAATTCAAACATTTTTCTCAAATATAAAATCAATTGTTTCCCCATCATTTTGTTTTGGGGAAAGATTATCAATTCCAGTAGATCTATTAGAGATAAGTCTTGTGAATTCACGCTCTCCTCTCCATCCTTTAGTAGTTTATTTCTGTCATATCAGTCCCCGCATCAGCAATAACTGATCACTTGTCAAACTAAGAGCTTTCACATTTATCGAACCTTTTCTTTTATGATTCAAACACCATTGATTTTTTCTAAAATTCCATCAGTACTTCTATTTAATTTCGCGTATTAAGCTTCAAAGAGGTGTCAAAAGCTTATTCCCTGAATGTTTTATTATTGCCGACGCTCTCTGTTGTCTGTTTGCTCGTAAATCCTTAACTGAAGCGTAAAATTCACACCAGAGAATGCACTCCCGTATCTCTTCCTATCAACGATTTTATCTTCTTCCAGTATTTTGGAGTGCATAGCTTTCCATTCATAAATATTTATAAAAATATTTTATCAATGTGCTCACTTTATATTTATCTTCAATTTGATGTCGCCGTTGTTTGTCACAAATTGCAGTAACATTTTCTCTTGAGTTCATTAAAATGCCTCATCGCTCTCTAACATACTCCACTTTGTCCATGGACAATCTTATCTTCAATCCGTTACAGCAATTCTTCATTCATTCTTCTCTGGCTCTTCTTTCCTTTCTGCCGATTCAACGTTTTAAATATTTTGGTCCTGCTTCATTTCTTTGATTTTTACTGGTCTCCATCGCCTTACATAATCTTTTGTGGCTTTCAATAGTGCTCTCTTCATGTCTGGTCACCTTCCTTCGACTCTTTTCCTGTGTATATGCCATTTTCCATTTATCTCGTATTGCCCAACCTTGAATCAGTCGCTTTTAGTCTATATAACTGCTTATTCTGGCCTTCGCAGTTTCATCAACATGTATAATGAATGATTCTGCTTATGACTGCATACTTAATTTTGACCAGATTTGGTATCATTCACTCGATGGCCTTCAGAGTCCTTCAATTGATTTTCAAATCTATAACTCACAAGGATTTTTTTAAATATTTGAGATGCGAATATTTCGGTATCTCCCACATTTATCTCCTCCTCAAATATTGTGTTTGCCACTACGCCACTCTCTTCAATACGACTCATTGGCTCACAAATTCCCGGTTATCCTCCTTGAACTTCTCCGTCTGTTGCGTTTCAGTCTTCAAACACACTTAAATCATATTATTACTTTAAACTTAACATTATTTCACGCAATAATCGATATACTCGGCATATCTTAATATAAGATATTCAGCTTTAATGCAGCTATGAAATGAATAAAATTCAATCAATTTTTATGACGCACGGCCAAGGCATAAATCTATTTTATAAATTAATGAGGTGGTAGTTGAATCATGAGTAAGCTCCAGAAAGCTGCATGTATCGGGCGCGTGTGTTTTAACACAGACTGCTTTTAGCGGATTTTGCATCCTTTTGTCCCTTAACCAGGACGGATTTTCCCAATTAATAGGCCATAAAGATGGTTCTATGGTATTCATTGGGTAATCCGGCATTTATTGAAGTTAGTGAATTTGACGTGTTGAATGTTTCAGTTTCAGTATTAGAGATTTGACTTACATTTTTTACTATAGTTCATTTTATGATTGAACCATCTACATCACACCCCGCAAGCCGCCCGAAGGGAGTGTCGCGGGGGTTGTTAGGTTACTAACCATGCATGCGCAATCGCAATTATTACACTTCTATCCAAATATCAGTTCGTTCGAATTGAGTGAATCACACGAAAGAAGGTAAATAAATGCAAGAATATTCAATGGGAGGACATATATGTATTCAAATCAATCGGGAAGAATGTTATTAAGGTGGGTCTATTCAAAAATCTTGAAGGACATTGACAAAATATATGTATACATTATCAAGGTAAATTAATTATCACCTTCACGCCCGTGATCATTTCTATTTTGGTCTCTAAATCGTACGAGGGCAAAAACAATATTATAAACCTATCCGTTCTAATATCTATCTTTCTGATGTTAGGTACGTGATCTGATCTGCCATAGTTTGTTGGGGCCAGTAATATATCTTTAACATCCTCGGATAAAGTCTCAAATAAAGAAGTCAATTTAACTTGAATTCAAACCTATGGCCAACTATTAGTTCCCATCTTAATTCTTCCAATAGTGTCACTACACGACCTTGTTCATGAAAACTTTTGATGAACCTAGCATTCGATCTTGTTTCAAAGTTAAGCCTACCTCGTGAGGATTCTATACACGCGCAGCATACTCAAGGTGGGACCTAACCAACGTAAAATAACGAAGCTCCGTAACCCTCTCATTACATTTTTCAAATATCCCTTTTATGAACCCTAACTTTTTATTTGTATCCCAATGAGTTAAAATGCGACGTTTTCCTATAATTTATAGAAGTGTGTTGCTTTTGTAGAATGTTGTATTCTCTCATAGGCCTACAGAGTCGCATTGGATCCCTCCCTGGATCTCTTTTTTTCTTTTTTATTTTGTGCGCTTCGATGCAAGCGGGCGAAAACACCGCCGTGAGAGCGATGCAGCGCTCCAATTTCATCCATTTCCTTTGGCTGAAATAATCTCGGGAGTGGCCGTCCAAGCGACTCTTTTTTTATAAAATTTGATTCACCTTTTATCTGTGTGAATATTTCCAACTCGTTTATTTAAATTGCTTCCTTTGAAAAGTAGACTGCAGGTTCGATAGCAGATGTGTTTCCTCAAATCTGCGACAGGTTATTATTTTCACCGATTCCCGTACTACGCTTCCCAAGGTATTTTATGCTCCAGTTTTCGTCATTTGCTGAATCCAATCAATCCTCAGGTTCCCGTAACATTCCCTGTAAACAAGGGAGCCTCCATGAAGAGTATTTCTCCGGCTGGTTTTATGCTAGCCCGGCTGAAGTCCGCTCACAAGAGCGGCTTCTATATATTTTCCTCGCGCCTCGATTGCATTTGCCGGGGCGTGATTGCGTTGCTCTCTGCAGTTTTTTTTTCGAAGACACCTTCAACTATACCCCTATTATTGCTTAATGCGGGAACTACTACGGAGCCTGAAAAAAGTATGAAGCGTAATGCCTGGAGGGTTGGTTATATTTTTTGCTAAAAGAGAGAACGGAAAATACATATATGCATGTTGGAATACGGTTTTGACTTTCGATTGCACATATTTATTAAGCACAAAATATGTGTCTTTTGAGATCATCTTTCAATGGACTTCAATCTTCAGCATATATAGCAATAGCATGTAACTAATCTGCATCTATACAATACCGCGAAAGCCGCCGCAAGGGCGTGTGGTGGGGTGATAACTTATGTGTGAAGGTACTTAATTGAGAAAAGCTATGAATATACGTTGTTTGGCAGGACGTGCTGATCAAGGCACATCACATTTAGGGACATAATGTATGAGGAATACTCAAGGTATATTAACCATGAATTAAGTATATATTTATGACTAAGTATGACAATTATCTCTGACTATTTTCCGAGGTGGTGTGCTACATTTGTCAAGTGAAGCTTTGACTATATATTGTCGTGAATTAAGTATTTTGAACACATTCTTGAATTTTTGTTGGATAAAAGAATGGTTGGTACTCCTCGTGGAGTTTCTCCATTGAAGGAATGGAAATGTAAATACTTAAAAGAAAATGAATTTTGCTGGATTTTGTTATTCAATTTTTTGTTGAAGAGGGAAAATTATTTTAAGTGCCTGCATATACTTTTCTCTAATTTCATTGCAAAATGTTTCAATATTGAAATTTGCTCATTTCATTCTCATTTTTTTGTTATTTTCCTCCTCCGAAATGTATTTCCGCCTTTTCTCTCTGGCCTTGCCATTTTGTATCTTACGGGATCATTTGGCCATCTCCTGCATGTTTCCCTAATGCTTCTCTTTCCTCCAGAGTTGTTTCCATCTTCCCATTTTTACAATCCGGGTTCTTCCTATCCTATCTAAATTGGGATCATCTTCTCTTTTGCTCGTCTATACAGTCATGAATAGTATTTTTATGCTAAACTAATGTTCTCATTTCTGGCAAAGCCTCGTCTTGTCTTCCCCGATATTTTTATTCTTAAAGTGCTCATTTATGCTGCTTGAGTTTTTTCGTGTTTTTCTTGTCCCTGCTGCTGTTTTTATAGAGTAGGTCACTATCAGCCTAATGGCTGCTTTCTATTTCAAAATGTAAATATTTCCGATTCTTAGGCATTGGTTTCTCAATTATCATCCCACCCTATTTGTGCATTGATATATAGTATTTCTAAGCTAAGGGATAAATTTTTAATTTTAAGTGTAAAATTTATTAATTGCTGCAATATCGTAATATCGCTGTCGTATTCGTAGGTTACATTGGAATTTCATTTTTGTTTGTGTGTTAGTGGCCGTGAACGATTCCACAATGGAGCTTATTCCCATCTGGAATGTTTCGGCGCTTCTTCTAGGACGGGAGGCGCCTCGGGGAGGGGAGGGAGCGGGGATGATTTCCCATGACTCCCCCCCTCCCCTCGAATAGGCACCACCTTGGTCGTCCCGCATACTTCCCATCGCCCCTTCGTCAGTTTCTTCTCCAGTCAATATAAGATTAGAAGTAGAGGATTAGATGCTGCGGCGTGATAATGGCCTATCCGCTGCCTTTTCGTTCCTCTAGGATGGCCTCGGTCGAATGTTATTCAATATAGAATATATGTTATAAAAGTGCTGTATACTCTTATGCAGATAGCTCAATGTATGGTAACTATACTTTCACTCCACCTGGTCATCCATTTCTCTGTGATGAATATGTTATGCTATAGTGCAGCCTTGTTTATCCAACCCTCGTTCATCCGAATTTCCGGTGCATCCCAATCGGAATTTTCATTGCAAACCTGGAGCTAAGTACACTGGAAGATAAATCAACAGATGCATGGTAATTACTTCAAGAATCATCAAGGAGTTTATGGTTTACAAATATAAGTTGATTTTCCGATAAATGCATGTAAGCCATTAGGTGGTGAAGTGCTTGTGTTTTTGAACTCATTTGGGTAATATATATGGTATGTTTTTGAACCATCTTGCATTATTGTTTTAGCTTTAATTTCCAATTTATCCTGATTTTCCTTGTTTTGGATGAGATTGTTTCCATGTAGTCCGTGCAAATGAGGTTGCGATGGAATTGGAAAATAATTTTTCACTATCGACGTTCTAAAATTAGAAGCTTTATCCCATACATTTTGAGCAGAAAATGTGTAAGGTCCCTTCCTCTGGCTTTCAAGCCCAAAAAATATCCAGTTCACTATTTCGATGCAAATTTCTTTAATAAAAACACTAATCTTGCGCAGCGTGCTCCCCAATTGTAATTTCATTGAAAAACATGACCGTTATACTTGCATTTGAGTGTGCTGGAGAGAAACTGCCTCAGCATGCCTCAGCCATAACTCGGTTGTATCATGGAACTGAAGACTTCTGTACGCCTAGCTATTCACGGTCTTCATCTGTTGAAATTTCTAATATTGCGTGGAGGAATCGGGATAGCTAACGTCGTGGCTACCTACCAAGAGGGGCCAGGTTCGAATCCTGGAGATGGCAGATATTTTCCGATGGTATCCCGATCCCTGTTTGAGGTGCTTTATGGAGGGCACTTTGAGTAAGGACGCCGTCCGTCGGATGGGACGTTAAACGGCGGGCCCCTTTGCGACTTTTGTTAAGAGAAGCCTAATGCCAATGCCGGGTTTCTCTCCATCCTTCCTCCCTTCCCAACCATCCCTAATGGCGCAAATGATGCTAGCTGTCGGTCATCTCTCATAAAAAACAACGAAAAATATTGCGTGGATGAATGTTCCTACTCGCATTGTGTGCAAAGCCCTTCGTTCTTCCATAATTTTGCATTTCCACGTCTATTGCTATTCGCTTTTCTTTTTTTGTATTTCATATGGCATTTTTGTTCGTCTCGATCGTCGGCTTTCTTTCTTTGGAGAAACAATATTAAGATTGCCTATTGTTTCACCAAGTATTTCCCATAAGTCCGTTTGTATGCCATCTTGACCGTATCGCAGTGGCCTTCCTCCGCTGGACTAAAATTCTCACGATCTGGTTACTGAATGCTTCGAGCATTCTTCCTCCAAATCTTCCTGCTTGATCAATGGAAAATGTATTTCTGCCTCCTTAACTGGAGGAATGTTAATTTTTTGGAAATTTGAATGCGAGGACTGGAGTTGGCAGGCGCCATTCCCGAGCTCAGAGAATGAAGCCATTCTTCCGCCGCCGTGCCTCCCTATCCCCAAAAGGGGCTTATCCAAAGTCCCTTCACGCTCTCCCCGGAGTTTTAATCCCTTCCTTTGTTTTACGATAACGGCCGCTCAGCCGTTAAATGTGCCCCTCCACCCTTCCCCCTCTCTCCCGGCTTGCCTTCCACCCCTCCATGCCTTTCCCTCCGTGTCAAGTTCCACCCCATCATCCTTCTCTGTCTCATTTACTACACCTCTGCTTGTTTTATTATTTCCTTTGACCGAACTTTTGTCCACGAGTTTAAAATGCTTTATTTTCATAATAATCCGCTCCCACCCGCATAAGTTCTCTCGCGTAGGTATTTGTTTATATCGATTTGTTTAACAGCTCGTAATACCAATCTTCTTCACGGGAATAATTATTTATTTTCGGCTCGCCTTGTTGTAAATATCCGTGTTGTCACGTTTATCAGATTCTCCACGTCTTATTCACGTGTCGTTCTGGTATGTGTATCCCTGAAGTCTCTTGTGTTGATGTTTCTCAGTGTTTAAGCGCATGGATGATCATAAATGACGTGCCGCTGATTTTCCTGAAAGCATAATTATATTTGCTTTAAGCTTGGCAGCTGTATTTCGTTTAAGTGTTAATTAATCATGTTACGCAGTGTTATGTTTTTATTGTCATTAGCGATAGTCTAGGTCTGCACAACACAGCGATAAATACCCTGGAAACCTTGTTATGTATTACAATGACTTTAGTTTTAGCTCTGGAAACTTCCTGCCGCCCTTGGTTTAATCCAAAATGGCTGTTCTCTAGTAGTCAATGCCTCCACTCAGTCGCTCAGCCAACGCAGGAGCGGTGAGCGCACGTGTATAGTCTGTCGATCGTGCAAACCGCTCCACCCTCTTGCAACTCTGTTCTTTTGAGATGATCGCATTTATCTAGTTTCCCATCTAGTATCTCCAACCCTTCTCTCGCCTTCTGCTCCTTTCCCTCTTTAGTTTACCGCCAACCACCCTGGAGCAGTCTTTCCTTCCCAACTGCCAGCCATTCCATTTCCCCCATATTCTCCGACGTATTATTCATGCTTCTCAACTTGATTCTCCTTAACTCGATAATCCTGCGATTACATTTATGCCCCCCACCCACCATCCTCCCTCTCTCCTCCTTCCTTTCATTACTCGCTTATTACTTCTTCTCTTCCTTCCTCCGATCCTCCCCTTCAACAAAACCGCCCTATTCTCGCTCTCCACCCTCTGCCTCCTATCTCGGAAAACGCGACAAAAAGAAACCCTTGGATGTCAGTCTCATCCTGAATCGACGGAAATAAGGGTACATTTCCACCTCGGGAAGAACAATTCCCGGGAGTTTTTTTCTCTTAAAGCCGTAAAACACGAAATGGTTTTTTTAGTTCATTGTCGTCCTTATTGCTTGGCAGCACTAGCGCTAATTGCGGGTGCTAATGGATATCTCCGTGTGTATGTGTGTGTGTGTGCGCGCGCGCGAGTTTTTCATTGTATGTTGGGAGTAATTTCAGATGCATGAAATTAATGTCTCTGTGTTCTCTGCTACTTTATGCTCTCTTTAATGTTTCCGAGAAAATTCAGTCTTTTTAAAAAAATGACACTCATAAAATTTATTGAGAATCTCTTTAGCCTACGTGCCGTGACGAATACCTAAATTGTCTCTTTGTGGTTACCGTCGGAAATCAACCCTCTTTACATTGGCTACCTTACATAAACCAAGTTTGCAGTTAAATGAAGCCCTTTTCTCTTTTCTAAATTTTTAGGTAAATATCGAAGAGAGATTTCACGCATTTATTAATTTTTTGATTGGCCAGCAACATTAATTATTCGGTAAAACACGGTAACCAACATAAGGTGTGGTTGACGTATTAAGGTAGACCGCATAACATTATTTCATCGGATATTGCGCGAAATTCACCCTTTCCAACAAGACACCAAGAAGGGGTACTAGATCCTGGTTCCCTGTACCTCCTACGGTTTCCCAATAGGATACGGTTGACCGAAAAGTCACGTAACTTGGGCAAGGCTGAGGGCATACAGACCTTGATCCAACATTTTATAAGTATGAAATATTTATCATCTCATAAACTAAGCATAAGCACCACTTTTGTTAGCCTAAAAATCGCGGTATTAATATGGTAATAAAACTATAAATACAGTAATCAGCCCTAAGGCCAGTTTGGTAGGTGACGGTAAAGTTTACCCGATACTACAGTAAGCCAGACGGCGTGTGGAGTTCACATGTTACACATACGACGTCAGGGCAAGGGGGCCCAGTTCCTTTCCCTGTGCCCGTTATGGTTTCCTAGGAAGATATGGTAACCAAAAAATCACATAACTTGGGTGGAGCTGCAGGTGCCCAGGGAGGCTTCCTCAGGAATCGAACCCAGGCCCTCGGGTCAGTAGTCCAACGGTCTACCCCTGGGCTACCGTGACCCACCTTGACGTCAATATTATCAGAATAATGTAAAAAATAAGAAAATATTTATGTTATTAAAATTATTCATTTGTTAAAATAAAGCTGATTGATTTTTAAATCAAAGTTAACCTCAAATTGCCTGTCCGACCCTCCCGTGTGATGGAGTTGATGGGGAAACTCAATCCTCAGGAGACTTGCGATCAATTTCATTGACAGTTCAAGTGACAGCCACCCTTAATTGCCCTAACGACTCAATTCGCTGGATATTTGATTCATGAAAATTGGTGCTGACAGCTGGAGATTATTTTTTATTTTGACAGTCAAGTAGATTCCACCGTAGTGAGCTCGGTTTAAAGCTTCCGTTGTGTGAATAGATTGGAAACTCTTTGTGGAATGAAATTCATTGAATACCTACAATCATGATACAAACTGAAGTGGTAAAAGCGTTTTTCTTTCATTGTATCGGATTTCAAAATGTTAATTTTATTTGCTTAATATTCAGAATTTAGATTAATTGGATCAATATATTTGCCTCAAACGAAAGTTAGACACTATTTTTTGCTGGTAATTACTAAGCGAAAGAGTTAAGTACTTAATAATGATATTGGAGATTTTCATTTCGTGAACAAGAACACTGACATATTGGGTTATAAACCATCGAATATTTCCATTGATGAGCTATGTGTCTCTATGTAGGGTCTTTACCAAGTTCTCGCAGTATTTTTCCTTCGTCTTTTTCGATACAAAAGGTTTTATCCACAAAGAGTTCTGGCCTCAGGGGCAGACAGCGAACAGAAATCCTCGGAAGGCTGCGGAAAAGGGTGCAGCGTGTCAGGAAGGAGACCAAAGGCCAACTTTAGGCGGCACCAGGATAACGCGCCGGCCCATTGCACCTTCCTCGCACCAAGGTCGACCCTACTGAGCGAAATGCAACAATTATGATTACGCTGCTAGCGCGGTCTCCGATGATTTACCCCGCTACGTGTTCCCAAAACATTCGATCATCGTCCCATTAATATACCCTTGGATCATTCAACATTAATAGGACACAAAATATGCAGGTGAAACTCAAGAGGATAAATAGGTGGTAGAAATCGGGAGAAATTTAACAGATTTTCATGTTGTAGTTACATTTTAGACCAGAGCAGTAACTTTTTAACCACCCTTGTTTGTTAACTTGAGATTGATAACTGTTCAGATTAGAAGGCTAAATATTTTAGAAAAATATTTATTCTTCTTTTTATATATTGGCGCCAAAACACACGTATTGCTATATAAATCCAAATGGTTAAATATGTCAGCATTGATAAAAAGCGTTTAAATATGTATATCTCTATTCATTTTCGGGGCCGCAGCGACCTTCTTCAGATTTTGTTGTGTGTGAACGATTGGATCATCCGTTCGCTTTTTAAATCACTCTCATAAGCTACTGGGTAGAAATGTTTCCAAGTATATATTCGATAAATATTTCAAGCTAAACTTTGAAAGTTTCCACTCTGGCAGTGAATCCACGACTAGATGAAACCTTTTGGCTAATATTTGATAATACGTTTAGTCATTTAGTTACCAAAATCGAATACTTCTCAAATTTTAAATATATAGACCGCATACTTCAGTTTTTCGTATATTTTAGTTCCCACGACTGTTGAAACTAAAGGTGATTTAATTATTGACGGAAACATCGTCATAATCAAAATGTGTAAGGAATTCAAATATGTGGTGTACATATTTAACGTACTGGCGAGTTGAGAAGGGTTCATAAACAATATAATAAACGAAGGTCATGTGGCTACATAACTATTACTTGAAGCATACTAGAGCAAAGGCATAAAAATTGACAAAATAGACAATATCCCATTTTCATAAAGGAAATTGTAGTATGCAACTCGACAATATGGGCAATAAGCAAAAGACTGAAAATTCAAATGCACGCCTAGAGATAGATGCAACGAGAAGAAGTGACAATTTCGAGATCACAGCCTATTCCAAATAAAGACGCTGGAGTGAATATGCAGGAGGATTATACTAGATAGGACAGAAAGAAGATAATTGTCTTGGTGAGGACACCTATAGGAAGAATGAATAAGGGCCAATAGCCCTTTGGCATATGGGGATGGGGACCTTCGGCAGGTGGGTGGAGGAGAGGGGGGGCATCAAGAGAAGGACAACACTGAGGCAAGGATTGTAGGAAGACGTGCCCTGTTCCCACAAGTACGTAACCAAGAGCGACATTCATGACAGCTAACATCTTCGTAGCATCTATGAGAAAGGAATCTATCCGGAAGACTTGGTCAGATGTGTGTTAGCTCCTATTCCAAAAACGGACTCATGAGAGTACTACAGAAAAATAAGTTTCATTTCTCACGTAGCTAAAGTGGTTATTAGGATTATCAACGAAAGGATGGAGAAGACGGCAAATGATTACTTAAGGAATGATCAGTTTGGATTCAGTAATGGGAGTGGTGCGCGCGATGCCATTGCAGTAATGGGTTCTCTGATTGAGAGTAATATGGAATACAATCAGGACGTATTTGTCTGTTTCGTAGATTTATAAAAGGTTTTTGAGAGAGTTAATCGGGAACAAATGATGAGTATATTGCAGAAAATAGGAATAGATTGGAGGGAAAGGAGTCTAATCCGCAACCTGTACATGTCTCAGACTGCTCAGGTGCGAGTGGGAACGAAGAGTCCGGATGGGCAGTGTTAGGGAGAGGTGTAAGGCAGGGTTGCCCATTATCACCGTTGTTGTTCTACCTGTATGCAGAGGAAATGATTAAACAGGCATGGGAAGAACTGGAGGTAGGAATAAAAGTTGGCGGGGAATTCGTAAAATCAGTTAGGTTTTCTGATGACCAAGCTTCAGTTTGTCAGTCAGCCAAGGGGTTGCAAGCATTGCTGAGTGATTTGGAAATTCAGTGCGACAGGTATGGGATGAGAATCAATATTAATAAAACAAAGATTATGCGATTTTCTAGAAAGAATAAGGCTAAGCTAAACATTAAAATAGGAGGACAAAAACTAGAGCAGGTAGAACAGTTTACGTATCTCGGAAGTGTTTTGGGCCAACACGGTCAAAGTAGTAGGGACGTGAGGAGAAGAATTGCGCTAGGCAAAGAGGCTTTCACAAGCAGGAGGGAGTTGATGAGAGGGACGTTGAGTAAGGATATTAAGAAAAGGTTCGTGAAAACTTTGCTATGGGGCGAAGTTATGTGCGGTATGGAAACATGGTCACTGAAGCAGGGGGATTGACGTACATTGGAGGCATTTGAAATGTAGGTGTAAGGAATGATGGACAAGGTGAACTGCGAAGAAAGGAAAACAAATGAGGGAGAAGTTGGTATGGTGGGAGAGGGGAGGGGATTGCTGGGAGAAATCATAAGGAGGCAAAAAATTGAATGCAAAGCATTCATTGGCAATGGAATGTTGAAGAAAGTTATAAAGGGGAAAATGCTAAGAAAATGAGGAAGGGGCAGGAATAGGATAGAGATGCTGGATGAAATGAAGGGAGTAAGGAAGTATTCGGAGATGAAGATTGACTTTGTTACTGAGTAGGGTCTGTGTTTTGTTTGGAGATGCAAGATATTTATTTGGTAGCGTGTGTACATCCAAAATCTACCTTAACCGGTGGATTACCCAAATAATAATTCATGACAGCGTTTGACGGCGCGAAATATGCGAGTTGAAAAGACAGAAACTAGAATATGATGATAATGATGTTTAATCATCATCATGATGGTTGATATTTTCCAATGCAATCTGCGCATACGAAAAATTTAATTTTTTACTCGACGAACGATCGATTCAAAATTTTGGATACCATCTCCTTCCTTTCAGTAACACGCTAGACGCCGCATTGTTTCCAACATTTTTATATTTGAATATGAAGATATATATATATATATATATATATATATATATATATATATATATATATATATATATATATATATATATATATATATGTGTGTGTGTGTAAGGCTGAAAAGTGGCACTCAATGGGAGTGTTCTCGTTCCCTTACTGTCCTGGAAAGGGAAATTAAGAGAAGTATGAACGTCGACTAAAATGCGGTGTAAAGTGCGGAAAATGAACAGTTTGTAGAGACTGTATGACGTGCGTGCATGTTTTTGTGCGTACAGAACATTCCGATTCACAGAAATGAAACCCAAAATATGTATTCATTGTGAGAGCTGGAGGATCTAAGTTTCGCTTTTAGCGGCGGTGAGCTGGCGTGCGGCATAGTTTGGACGTGACTGCTGTCGCCTTGGCGTGCGTCCTGCGTTACTCGTCGGGGAGGGGGGAGCGTTGATGCCGGGGGGAGATTATTGGGTGGGGAGTGTCGTGAAAAAGGGGAGAATGCGAGAACGCTCCCTTTTACGCGTCCTCCGTTAAAAACCCCCTCCGGAGTCCCCACAACCCGCTCTCGCCTCTTCCTCCCCCGCCCATCCGTCACCATGGCGACCGCCACCAAACACCGCCCACCCTCACACTCCCTCCCCCACTCCCTCCCTTTCTCCGCGTTATTTTAGCTTTCCCCGCCTCTTCACAGATGGCGCTCCAAGTGGAGTCGGCGGTGTCGCTTTCAAATTCAACGATTACCAGGGGAATAAGAAATAGATTGTCCCCTTAGCTACGCAATAGTATGACATCGACAGTTGAAAAAAATATTTAGACTTTCTCTTCAAAAAAATGAGCTTTTAATTGCTATGGAAATGACAAATGGGTTTGTAATATTTTTTCACACCTTATGTAGCATTTTAATATTTAATTTAAGTGGGCCTCATTTATACTCAGTTGGGTCAGTTAAAACACGTTTCAACTGAGTCCCTGATTGACTCCAATTGATACAAGTACTATATGTTACGTTACACGTGGCTTTTCTACATTCTGTTTGCCCAAATATCGTCATTCCTATCTTCAATTCCTCGTCCTTTTTAGTTCTAAATATGTGCTCTCTAACAAGCATTAGAGTCTTGTGCTTATTAAACTTTCAGTCACGGCCATCGTCATTCCACTTTGCGCCTCAATATTTTTTTCCATTTACTTTATATGTGTATGGGATCGTCATGAATTTGGACTGAGTGTTGAATTGGACGGCGAGCAGTGAAGAGCAGTTAGATTTGTAGAATGTTGTTATGGCACACTGAGTAGTGCTTAAAAATTATTAGAGGAGCTAGGTCAGAATGACTCACGGAACGAAAGTTAAATTACTGATTTACATAAAATGGAAGGATGTCTCTGTAGCAGTGATATTTGCATTATATATTTACACCCATCACACGATGGTGGGAGTGAGTATGTAAATAAAATTAGAGAGATAAAGTCTAGAACAGAGAGATTTAACATGTATTTTTTTCCACGAACGACAGGCAATCAGAATTACGTTGTCCGACCATGCTTTGGGGGGGGGGGAAGTATTTTTATCAAAATTAGTCTGGTGTGTAGTTAGGCCCCTACTACACATCCCAGAGGTGGCTTTCGGAATCCTATGAAATTTAAAATATTATGCAGTTGGTCAACTCCATCTCTCCACCCAAATTTGAACTTCGTTAATTATCCTCTTCGTGCAACTTTTATCCAATTATTATCCATTTGCACCTCATGTAGTATGCTCTAATTTACGCTCGTTCTTTTGGCTCGAAGACCAGATTCCGAATGCTCACACTGCGGAGCTTCGTTTTTAATCTTGGCTCATTTATTCCCTTCGTAATCACTTAATTTAGGGCCCTGCCTTAAACTCGCGTATTCTTGCAAACATTTCCTTTGCCAAAAATACTACTGACGCCCCCGACCACTACTATACCCCAAAATACGTGTATATCCACCATCTCTAGTTTATTGCCACTTATTTCAATATTTACTTTACTTTTCAATACTCAAACTCTCTGCACATTGGGAATCTCTTCACTCTGGGTTTCTTGTGGTTTGTTTTAATCCCATACTTAACACTGTATTCATTTTAAGTGCACGATGATAACGGGTAGCATTCCATTCTGTACTTTTTATCGCTCGCAAGATCGGTGGACTTCGAACACCGCTGACTCCTCTGGGACTCGCGTTACTTGACTCTCGTGGGCAGGTCAGATGCGCGCGAAAAATTCCAAGCAATGTGTGCATTGAGGGGGGGTGGAATGGGAAGGGGATGGAGGCAAAATAAGCACTTTTGCAGGGAGCTGTGTCCGCTCCTCAAGCGGAAGTGGAATAACACAAGAGCTTGAACAGATTACAAAGCTTTGTTTTTATACGAAATCTTTACAAAATTCTGAATGCCATTGTCCTTTTTAAGTACTGAATGTAAATAAACTGAATTACGGTCATTATCATTTCCTTATACATATGAATTCTAGCATTCATTGAAATTTCCTTTCTAGATTACTTATTCAATTAACATTCAGTTGTTCAAAACGTTTTCGGGTAATTTAAAAATGAATGGATCTTCATTAAAAGGAATTGTGGGAAATGAATCACCCTCTTTTAAAACCA
Organism: Hetaerina americana; assembly: GCF_022747635.1. Taxonomy (NCBI): domain Eukaryota; kingdom Metazoa; phylum Arthropoda; class Insecta; order Odonata; family Calopterygidae; genus Hetaerina; species Hetaerina americana. Next base: position 14,413,479 of record NW_027286763.1, read on the forward strand.
TCTCTCCTGGGTGAAACACATACGGGGAATATGTGGACACACTAACAAAACTTAGGATTTATTGGAAGATAACTAGGTATGTGTGATGAAAGGGTAAAAGAGAAATTTTATCTTTCTTTGGTTAAGCCTTATTTAGAATATGCTACCAGTTTATGGGATCCTCGCGAAGTTGGATTGATTGCCGAATTGGATCGCGTGCAGCGTAGAGTTAGATTTGTAAAACGTTGTTATGATAAACTTAATAGTGTATCCAAAATAGTATTAGAGCAGCAAGGCTGGGAATCACTAACGGAGCGAAGTTTAAATTACAGATTGAAGCTCTTGCATAAATTTGAAGGTCTCTTTAGCAGTGATGGTGAAAATATATTATTACCACCATCGCACTGCCATGGGAGAGATCATGCTAATAAAATTAGTGAGGTTAAGTGTACAACAGATAGATTTAAAATGTCATTTTTTCCACGAACAATAAGGGATCATAATAACATTTTTCGACCGCTGTGGGGTCATGTTCAGGTAAAATTATTTTGGTGTGTATTCACCCCCGGCCACATACCTTGGCATTGGCTTGTAGGGTATATATAAATAAATAAAACTGGACACATTATTTTTTCACGGAAATGCACATGGACCTTAAATGAGTACATTTAACTTAATTGGGAAGAAAAGCTCTCCAAACTGCATTTACCGCTATTTATGTATTAAATAAAGTTAAACTTTTTTCGCGTCCCAATGATTTCTAATTTTAACTCCTTTGCTTGTGCAATTTAAGCTTCCTTTTCGTATCTAATATTAAAAGCTGTGCATTGCAGTGAAAATCATGATCTCGTATTTGTTTGTGTCGACTCTGATTAATGAATCGCAGATGACATGCATGCTCTTAGGAAGTGACGTAATCGAACTTGAAGGAACCGTTTTCGAAACACTAATTTCTTCTCTTTTTATCCTTTCAGGTGAGTTCAGAAACTACATATTCTCCACTTCCAAGTGAATCGGACCGCGCGTGCTTCCCACTGTTCGAGGCTGGTAACGACTGATTATTTGATCAGCTTCGTCAACTGAATGCTTGTTACATTGATTCATTAAATAATAGTTGACGGGTATTGTTTATATAAAAGTTGCCTACAGTAAGAAATAATTGATTATAATCGCAATTATTTGTGTTAATACGCTCTCTCTTTAGGGTTTAGCTGTTGTGCTCGGGAATTATGCACTGCGGACGTAGGTATTTTCATTCCGTCGATCTCTGTAACTACCAGACAAGTCCCTGCGTAGTCGTAGTGCTCCGCGGGTACTGGAACAAGTACCAGTCGGAAGAGGCATCTGCAAAGTGTTTCCGAGGTGGGTGGGTGGGGGGGGGGGGTAGCAGAGGCGGTGAAGATAAGACGGCGGGGGCGGCCATGCGGCCCACTCTGCCCCGCACACGTGCAGTCCGTCCCTTCGGCCAACGGTCGCTCGATTCGCTCGCCTAAGCCGATCACGTGCTAACCTCTGGCAGCCATGCGTAAGGATGCGTAAGGGAGTAAACGTTTGACAAGGAAGGAGAGCCATGCCGGTTACATTCACCTCCTTTTCATAACTCTTACAGACATATTAAGCAGATCTGAAAATGTATTAATAAACGAGCGAATGGTAATTAAATATTCTAAAAATTATCTCGTCTCATCAATGACCGGTTCAGAGCAATCCATGTACTGCGACAGGAAACTGTTTCATATTGAGTGCGTAGTACGCCACCCGCAAGAAAAGTACAGGTTTTGCCATTGGAGGACAATATTTAACAAATATATCCGGAGTTATTCATTTTCCGTAGGGTCATGGCGATATTCTTCTTAAAATCATGTTCTCGTGAATGATGCCATCAATTCACTAACGGAGCCACTTTCAGTGCAAATGGATGGCACCAGTGTGAAAAAAGACGTAGTAGAGTACGGGGGTGAGTCATCCGGGTTTCGAATTCTCTATTTACGCATCCCCTCCTCCCGTGGACGTATCGTTTCCTTTCTAGGCGGACTATTCGCCGAGATGCCGGAGCGTGACCCGGGGGCGCGGGAAAACCAAATGTCACGGGGCAGCGGAATCCCCTCGCTTTGACCATCCTCCCCGGGGCTGGGTGCGGCTGTGGTGGATGAGAGTGGGAATCTGCCGCGTGACCTGTGACATTTTGGGACGGAATGTGACCAGTCCCCCCAGGGGGTAAAGCCCCACCAACGATCCCGACTCGATGTAGTTCCGTTTATCAGGGGCGGTGGCAGATGCCCGGAACTTTCGTGAGGGTATCCTGGGAAGGGATTGTTTAGAAGACACTGTGATTTCAACTTCCATTCGAGGAACTTACTTGCCAGGCTTTACCTATGCTTATTTGGCCTGTTTCACGAAGGTGGGAAACGTAAAAAAGGCGATAAAAGAATAAATACATTGGAAAAGAAGCCTTTGCAAAGAGTATGGAGTTGAAGAATGGACTTAGTGTCAACATATTATGGAAAGATTAGTTTTCAAAGTTAAAGTGAAATGGTATAAATCTGTATAGTTCGAAAACCTGGTTTTTGAGGTAGGTTTATGAGGATAGACGGAAGGCTTGTGACGTGTGACTGTAAAGGAGGACAGAAAAAAAGAAATTGGATGGAAAGCAAAACTAACAATAAAGTTCTAGGGGAGGCTAGAAATTGGAATAATTCGGAAAAATGAGTGCATAGCATATTGATTGAGAATGGACTTTGATGTAGAGAGAGGAAAATAATTGGCGAATAAAGAAGAGGAAGGGAACAGAGAATAGGCATGTGGGTGATAATGAAAGAGAGTAGAAAGTGTTATGTGGAGTGCATTGATGGCTTATAGTAATGTGGTGAATATTAGAATTAATTAATTGTTGTTATCGGTGGGACTTAAAATTGTAGCGGATTTCAGAACCTTGGCCAATAGAAAACCGACATTAATCGGTAATCTAATGTGCATAAGAATTTCATCAAATGTTTCAGTTATTTGCTTTTCACTTTGACGGATTGAAAACCAATTGCTATGCTTAAGTGATATACCGTGCGCTTGCCCTGTTTTCATGCCATCTGTGGGTCAATTTACTCGGTGTATAGATGAAACTAAAGACGCCACTGAAAGTAGTCCTCTAGAGTTTAATTAATTCTCATTTACGTCCGCTCGAAACGGAACTTTAAGTTATGCAATGCCTGTTTTTGAAACAGATTGGAGTAATTCGTATTCATAAACGGAGGCGATGTGAGGCAAGAATTGCGATTCGAGAATCCGCAGCGTTTCAATCGTGGTAGCCAAACCTCTTCTCACCCAACCTTCCGCCATTTTCCATCGGTCCTATGGGACTTGCGGACAGAATTCAGCAAACATAACCACGCCCCCCCTCTCCATGGTGCGGATTTAAATTTTGTTTTGTTTTACCTTTGTCCATGGTTCATTTTTATTTAACTATAAGTTAGTCTTGCTGTCGGATAAAAAAATTATTAATCGTAAAACAATACTGCTCATGACAACGGATTGGCCAGGATCGCGTTAAAAGAAAGACGCCTTGAGGAGGTGTGTGCCAGGGGTCAAACGCGTCCGAGATAAACGAAGTAAAAAGGAGATGCGCTGAACGGAGGTATGGCTCTGACAGAGTGATTCCAAGGGATTTATGGACATTATGATAAGGGAAGGTGGAGGGCACTGAATTCGATGAATCTTTAGATTGAAACAATGACTACGCTACCAAAAATGACCGTTCAAAGTTTAAAAAAAATCATTAGTAAATCCTGAGAGTGCCTTTCTTTTAGTTTGCACATTGAAACACGTCTTTTATTCAGAGCATAGAGTCCAGGTGAAGGCATTGATTTGCACCTCTCCTTTCGGAGATTGGGAAGAGAACAAAAGAGTGGCAGCTCCCGTCGTTCCAGCTCTTTGGGACGCAGGAAACAAAGAAGGGCCCCAACCCAACTCTGTGTGGCACTCCATGTCAGTCAGTCACTGGCAGTGAGGCCTCCCGTCAACCACCCCGCCGCTCCCACCTCGCCCCCAATGCCCCCTCTCGACCCACACCTCATCCCGTCCACTCCACCGCCGCCTTCCCTCTTCCCGCCCGCGCTCTCGCCTCTACTCCCCGAAGAGAAAATTATTTTAGGACATATTTCTTATGATTCCGAATATCAGCGTGTGTTTGGCAGCTCATGTTGCCCGCCTTCGATGCCAGGTGAAAGGTGTATATATGAAGGCTTGGCCCGAATCCATTCCAGGGTTGATAAAACATCCTGTTCCGGAGAGGAGGCTCCAAACTCCCGCCGCAAATACTAAGGGCGAATTCCTGGATAAGACCAATCCTTGGAGAATTAAAAGCTCCCCACATTTCTGCACAACAGAAAATTGGAGCTACGGAACAATAAAACAGCCCCAACAAAGGGGTATTATAAAGATTGGTATATTGGTTGGTTTCAATTTTACCATGCGTTTATGTGTTTATGATGGGTTAATTTGGAGAAAAAGTTAACTAGACGCACATTTACAATTGTAGGACATTGATAAAACTCTCTTTTTTGCGATGTATTTTCTATTTGAGTGGGGAAATAGATTAGTTCATAATCATTGATATAGTGTGGCTTAATGTTATCTCTCATTTAATCTATGGGTAGCATTTCGTCTATTCCAGCGTCCATTATCCCCTAACTTTTCAGCCATTACCTTTTTATAAAGGGTTCAAAAACATTCATTCGGCGCGCGCTGACCAACCCCTCCTAAGGAGGCGTAGGGCGCGGAATGGCGTCGTGCCATTCCGCGCAGGAAATGCCGTCAGTCGGCGTGGAACTCTCCGAGGAATCAGCCAGCATGTCTTCGCGCAAGTCGCGCCGTGGGAGAATGGAACGGAGGGATTCACGTGCACAAAGGGGAGGTGGGAACCTGGGGTCCGACGAAACGGAACACATGTACCTGTAACGGTTACGCGAACATGAAAAACTGTTCTTAAAAAGTATTTAAGGGTATAATTTTATGATAAAAGAAGCTTCCTTTTCCCATTCTTGCTAATCAGTTTGCGTGTTCACCTGCGTGAAACTATTGTTTTTTTCTGCATGAGAATGTCCATGCATTTTTGTTTATATAATGTGTATTCATTTTCAAGTCGAGACTCTAAAAATGACTTAAAAAGCAGATATCAATTGCAGCGTATACATGAAAAAATTTGATGTGAAATAATTTTTAAATTACAAGCAAGATTTTATTTGGCTCTTCCCTTTTGCGATACACAATTTTAGTCTGTGGTTCAAATTTTTTTGTCATATTTAGAAAAGCTTTTTGTTTTCTTCTCTTATTCCTCGCATGATTTTCAGCCCGTTGATAACTTTGCATTTGAAAATGTTTTCATAATTTAGTAACCGATCGAGGTGAATGACCGTCGTACTTGTCATCGTGAGAAGATGTTTTGCTTCTTCAAGCATGGAATTTGCTGCTACCTATTTGAAGGTCTGCAAACTTCCTCTTGCTTGGTCTGCCTTCCTAAGGCATTGACGTTCACTGGTCATTATTCTGGATACTTTAAGTATTTAATTTATTTCAAGAATTTTCAATAGTGCATTATATTTAGTATTTCATGCCGACCCTGGTGGCGGTGGAGTAATTTTCTCGCTTTTCAATCGAGGGTCGCGGTTCAATTCCCGCTTAGGTGTGTTTTCCTTCAAGTAGGACTGAGGTGTTTTTAAATGTCTTCAATGTTATACTTTGGGATTAGATGGAAGAAGGAATTAAATAGTCTTAATCTCGCCCCAATTAAGCGGTTAAATAAATTATGCAAAACACTTAATTCTTAATAACTATCAAATAGAAAACTTTGCTTTGTTTTCTTATATGCTCCTATTTTATCATAAAGTAATAAATGTCAAGTTTATCACACTCGTGTTATTTTGATGAATTCAGCTTCGTTTACAATATGAAGTAAATTGGCAGTTCAGTCATTTTAAAGTTGTAGAAGTTACCTTATTTTATAATTACAAAATTTCTTAACAATAACTTTTGTAAGTTACGAAACAAAAAAGTATTTATTTCATCTTATCGAATCTACATCTACATCTACTTAATACCCCGCAAGCCGCCGCAAGGGCGTGTGACGGGGGGTGTTAGGACACCACCCGTAATTTAGAAAAGAAAAAAAAACCGCATGCAATAACCACAAAATCATACATCCACAAAAAAAACATGGCATACATTCATGCATGAACACTTACACCCCACTCACATGGTAACACTCAAACTACATCTTACATACTCATGCACCTGAAGGTATACCTAACAGCTTTGCAGTGTTTAATTTTGCTCCGACTTGTGAATTCAATGTTTTTAATATTTCCAAACTGACTTCGGTTTCTTACTATTATGATTTCTGATTGTTCGGGGAAAGAATGAGTATTTGTACCTATCTGTCCTGGAATCTATCTCCCTTAGTTTATCTTTGTGGTCTGATCTACCTAAGTAGTGTGGGGCCATTATAATTCCTTCAGTGTCATAGTTAAACTCGTTTGTTCTGAACCTTTCTAAAAGTCTAAGCCTCGCTTGCTCTCTCCGCACTTCAAGTGGTTCCCAGCCTAAATCCCCTAAGACATCTGTCACACTTGTGTTCTTATCATAACAATTTTTAACGAATCTAGCGGATTTTCTCTGGACTTTATCTAATTCTTTTTGCCAAATTTTCTCCCAAGGATCCCAAATACTTGCGGCATATTCCAAATGAGGTCTAACTAGAGCAAAATAACACCTCTCTTTAACTTTTTCATTACATTTCCCCACCACCCGTTTTATGAAGCCAAGTTTCTTTAAAGCTGATCCGCATATTGTCCTGATATGTGCTCCCCATGAAAGGCGTGGTGTTAGAACAACCCCCAAATATTTAACTTGATTTGCCGTAGTCAATACTGAAACCTCTATTTTGTAGTTTATATCCTGTTCCTCGCTTCCTTTGTTCCAAAATTTCAAAACTGCGCATTTATCTATATTAAGTGTTAATCCCCATTTATTGCACCATTCCGAGATATTGTCTAAGTCTCTAGAGAGTAGCTCGCGATCTAGTTGGCTCCTTATTTCCCTGTATATCACCGTGTCGTCAGCAAATAACCTCAGATTGCTACTAACGTGTGTGCTTAAGTGATTAATGTATATTAAGAACAGAAGAGGCCCTATTACACTTCCCTGGGGGACGCCCGAATTGGTAAATATTGATTACTGAATTTATTAAAAACAACTTATGTAATAGTTGTTCCCATTTGATGGGATCAATCAACGGACTTGCTTCGGTACCATTCTATTTACACTTTTACAGCAGCAGTAAATATGCGAATCATCCCTCGCGAAATCCCCGAACTTTTTTCCCATTTCCTTTCTCCTCACAACTTCTTCGAAAGTGAATCTGTTGGAGTTGCCCCTCGGCCAAGTACCCATTTTTCTTGAACGCGAAGCATTCAGACCTCTCGTGGTCGTGCCCTGCTGGGACAAATAAATGCTTCTCGTGTTATATTGCCCCTGGTGGTTGGGGAGGAGGGAGTCGGGCCATTTGTTGACACGTGAGATAAGCCCTGAATGGGAGCGGAGAAAGGGAGGCGAGGTGAGAGGTGGGTGCGGGAGATAGTCTCTCGGAGCCCGTCGGCCTATCCCAGAGAACGACAGGTGCGGCGCGTGGCGACAACACTTTCTCAAGTCTCGCGCACGTCACTACCCGTTGAAATGTGTGTGCGTAAGGTGCGGTCGTTGACGTGAAAGCAACCGTTCAGCTATTATTGCATTCTGGGAGAAGTGTCTCCGAAATAATCTCAATGGGAAAGGATGAGGGAGGTATAAGTATAAGGGTGAGATTGGGTTTAATGGCTAATCCTCTGGGATTATGCTACACGCTTCCTTTGGGGCACACACGTATACGATATAAAAATCTCTTACATATTCACATCCCCTTTTGAGAACTTTATTCCAATATAACCTTATTTCTTTTTCTGATTTGTAACATGTAGGGCTGAAATGGGATGCACAGCATATTTGTCAACCCCAATAATGTTAGTTTGAAATACGTTATTTGCCCTCCTCCGCTGTAGCGCTAGACCGAACCCAACTTTTGTTCACAAGTCGTGTCACGCGGCTCATGTTTCCTCGGCACTCACTGCACTTGATGGTTCTCGTGTGGCATTGTATTTGAGAGGTAATTAACGAGAACAACGGTCGGGCTGACTCTGCTTTCGCCTCCAGCGCTGCCATTGATCAGAAGCGAGCGTGGCGTGGAGGCTTATGGCAAATAACAAGAGCTAATGTTTAAATGGGAAATGGAATGAAGTAGCGACGTGTAAATTCAAATGCAAGAAAAGACCGCTTCTATGTCTCCGATTGTATTCCTGGCTGATTCGTCTCCGATGATTGTCGATCGCACTCAACCGCGCTCCCCTAACGAACACCCTCCCCATGGCGTATTTTTTCCTATTTGGAGTTGAATGAGTCCTCGGAGGGGCGACACGACTGCCTTTGCCCCCGACCGCGGGGGCATCGCGGGTTCGGGAGCTGCAGCCCTGGTCGCACTCGCGTTTTGGCCCTCTTTTCTCATCCTCACGCCGGTCAGTTAACTGGTGAGCCTTCTTCCCTCGTTCTAGTGTTCTGGCCGCGCCCGCCTCTCTCCTTCCCTTCCCGGCCGCCAGAGACCACCACACATCAGCGCTCCCCCCATCCTTAGCCCCATCGCATGCCCCACACTCACCCTTCCTTCCCCTCCGGCCTTCCTTTTTTCATGCGCGAATTCCCATCCGCCGTGTAGCCTATGTCTCCGCGAAGGAAGACAAGGCGGCAGGGATACCGACAACAACATCACCGCGCGTTGGCGTCACCCCCCCCCCCCCCTGCCTTTTGCGAGCGACTGAGCTCAGAACGATAAGCATAGGCGAAAAAGTACCTTGTCACTTCATTTTGAAAACCTCTCTCTATGGTTTTTAAATATTAATGTTCGACTGTGAAATGTATGTTATTTAATTGGAAGACTGTGAGGTGCATTTAGCTGTTGAAGATACTGAGGAACTAAGTGTGTAAAAATAATTCATGTGAACTTGAACTCAGTGATTCATCTATGGCTTTTGGAATGTTTTCTATTATATCGAAGATAAAATCAAACCATTAATTGAAATGTATGGGTGTGGGAGCACACAAAAAATATTTTAAAGCTATTGATACTAATCAAATGATATGTGGACGCATCGGCAGCGCATAAAGAACCGCACCCCAGAAGTCATCGCTTTTGAAAATACCGCGAAGTCCCAAATTTGCGATGCAACGGGAATTCCACGGTTGTCCTAATTGATGCATGTGACTCCTTTTATCCCTTTGAACACGCGCAAGAGAGTCGTGTCGGAATCATTATCATTGTCGGCTGGATACTTAAGATGTGTGTTTGTGGGGTGAGAGGGAGGAGAGTGAGAGGGTGAGGACTACTGTGGTTTTTGCGAGTCGGGACGTGGTGGGCGCATGCGGGCTAATGGCGCCTGGCAATTCCTTCTGCTCAATTCTTCCCTTTTTTCTTGGCATGGTTTTCACCTCCAGACACTGTTTTTTGAATGCACTGAACTCTGCGGTAGGGGATCGGGTTGGTTCGGTGAGTAGTGTGCTGACTTCACACTCTTGTAACCCCAGTTTAAATCCTGGAGGTAACAGAATTTTTCATTAGCATTCTGATTCCAACTTGGGTGCGATACGGAGAGCACTTGAGGTTGAGGACACCGTCCGTCGGAAGGGACGCTCAGGTGTGAACCCCTTGGTGCCTTCGTCCAGAGGTGGTCATTGCCAGCATCAGGTTTCCCTTTCCATCAGTTCTTCCCCTGTCACACGAAATTCCAACCCCTGTCGTATCACCCGCCTATTGCTAATGGCACAAAGCAGTCAATGGATTTCTCTCTTAACTAATCTAACTGAATTATGAGGCTTTTTGTACTATCTGAAAATTTGTGCTACACTCCTTATGACAATTGACAATATACTGCTGAGTGCTCAATGCATGCATACCATTAAAAAGAGCTGCATCATTTGCCACAACCGGTAGTATTAGGTATAAGGGGAGTGGCATCTTGGTTCAATTCCAAGGAATCTTTCCGAGGAAATTGCAGACAGTCGTAGCAAGGATCAAGAGACTGCCCCCCTAAGCAGTGCCGTTTCTGCAATGTGTTTCACTCGCCTTATGGCCTCTGCAAATTATCAAGTGAGCTCTACCCCTTAACCTGTTAAATACACCTTTAGGTTGATGACTGAGGTTGATGGCGGCAGTAGCCCTTGCAATGATGGTCCAGTGCCGCCGCAGAGGTCGAGTCAGGATTTAAAATTTGCATAGATACTGCGTTTTAATACAGTTAGACTCCGAAAGTGAGAATTACTGCCACCAATAGTCGTTTTTATAGGGGAAACTTAGACGAATATTAGGCTAGTAAAGTAAAACTATCTAAAAATAATTTTATTGCGTGTTTTTACATTACATTTATATTTCACTTTCTTAATGAATGTAATATGCCGCTTTCAAAGAGATGCATCTCAAGGTACGTCTAAATGCGAAGGGGCGAAAAGACTACTTCGAGCGAAGCATACCACCCACGATGGTGGACTTTGAAAGACTGGGAAATGTGAAAATGACATTGGTGCTTTGCTATGTGTGTCACGGGAGAGGAAGCAAAATTATTGAGAGGAGCATCTTTAAAGATGTCTTGTCAGAGTTTCGTGAACGGTCTAGAAGTAACTGTATGGTTGTAAATTAATTTTATACAACCCTCATAATATAGCATGTTTTATCAACCTGTTTCGGCTTCTTCTATTGTTAATAGACCAGTTTGTGTCACGTACGTTGAAATTAAATAATTTCTAATTTATTTAAAAATCAGTAGCCACCGTGCAATTTTCAAGAATTATTTGAGGCACTTAATATGATTCAATTTCTTCCATTTCAATGGGATTTCATCTGACCGTTTCGTAGTGCATTTAAGCCGACGAATAGCGAGGTTCGAATTACGCTGTGACCCATGTATCCCTCTGGCGATTTCCAGACTAATCGGGAATTTCTTCATTCCGCCTTGGCTTAACCCCCTCTCCTGCTCACATTACTGCCTGCACCCCCTCTTTCATAGGCGCCTCGGGGTGCCCCACCCACGCAACCCCACTGAGGTTGAGCCCCTGATTGGCCGCCGCTTTGGGCCTCCTGCCGAAATGGCAAGGTTGCCCGGAGTCCTCGAAATAATCGATGGGCAATAGAATGGATCAATTGGCACCCAAACAACCTCATCTAAATTCACTCCGTCCGTGGGTCTTTGGATATTTTCGTCGGACCCGTTTCGTGAATTCGTGTCATCATAGCCATGCGAATCGTAATTGTTTGTTTGCGTAATTACTTCGAGGCAACGAATGCAAGGAACATATTTCACTGAATTTTTTCTCTTGAAAATCACTGAAACAATATGTGCTACTGCCTATCCAAAAAAAACCGCGTAAACTTACATGTCGTGGTATTAAAAAAATCCATTTTTGGATGCAAAAAATTGTTTTGTATTATCATATTAATTATATGTGTTTAAGAAGTATTATAATCATTTTAAACACGAGCCTTTTCAAATTAATCTAAAAATTGCAATGTGAAATTCTACGTTAGGTGGGATCTCCTAAAATTAATAGCGATTCTCATCAGACCTGCTATCCATTTTGTTAATAAATGTGCATCGACAAACTTCACCAGTCTTCTTGCATCCAGGGTAAACTTGAATAGAAGGGCTTTCGATACAATGAAGAGTAACTCCAAGGAAACTTGTTCTGAATTTCACGTTCAATCGCAAACTCAGGAGCCGAAAGGGGTCTATTTATCGCAGGTTCGGTGGTTTCTATCCATTCGACATCGTTGATCCAAGGAATTTCCAAATATAGGTCGAGCAATGGGTTTACTTTGCTTTCCGTTTTTATTTTAAAAGATCATTCCGAATCAAAATTTTCTTACTACATGTTATGCCTCCCGAGCTTTTGAAATATTAGAAGTTCAATCATTCCCAACTTTCTGCCAACCTGTAATCAATACACGGAAATAGTCGCATATAATTCATTGACTCGCGTATTATCATGCCTTAATCTCATGTTTCTTCTGAATAATCTATCCTACTCAGTGTCATCCCAAATCCATTTTAAGCGGCCCCGTTTATTTAACAACGGTTGAAAATCCCCTTGTCAGTTTCATAATACCCTTGGCGATATTAGTACACGTTGTACTTCCAAATATGTTGCAGCCGCTGCTTGGCTTTGACGTCGATGCAGAACCTTCCACACATTCTCTCTCTCTCGGCGCGCCGATATTACGTAGCTGGTCTGTGTGGAAGCGGGTACGCAGAGCGCATAGTGAATAGGTTACGTAATGCGGGAAAGTCAGCAGAAAGGGTGGGAAAGGGTGGAAAGGGGGAGTGGTGCTGAGTGGGGACTACGACTGACTCTGCGAATAGCTGGCAAAGAATAGTTTCGTCGGCGCGGGGGTGGGCGGGCGGGGGTGGAAGGGACGGAAGAGGGGTGTGGATGGGGGAGAGTGAGTTCAGTCTCGCGCGCGTTCATCGTCGCGTGGGAATGCGAGGCCGGAGGACTGGGGGATAGCCGCCGTCTCCATTGACCGCGCGCTCCGGGAATTCCCTGGAATATTCCGTCGTCCCTTTTTGGAGCAGGCATTCATCATTCTCCTGTTTAAACGAATCTCGGCATGGACATCTTCGTCAATATTTTGGTCTTGGTGAGTTTATCGTTATTATTATCCCCGCGGGTACATTCTATTTGGTATCAACATCGTAAATGGTAATATATCCAATCAAAAGTAGATTTCGGACGATCACTAACAATCATTATGAACGACATATCGCGGTGGACTTCCTTTTGTTTGTTCTACATTTCTTAGTTTGTCTACGCTCCTCCGAACTTTCTTCCTGCCTTCGTCTTATTTCCGAAGAGGCGTTTCTCTTCCTTCCTCCCATCCACCTACCCAATGATCTCCCTCCTCTTTCGGTGCCCTTAGTATTCTACGTCATTACTGCTCTACATTTCCTCCACTATATTTTACCTAAACCTTCGGATGTCAATTTATATTTCAATTCTCCCTTTACCAAATGCGAAATTTTGTCCTTGATCTTCCTCTCTTTCCGACTATTTCTCTTCAATTCTTCTGCATATTTGCAAATGTATTTTTTTAGCTAATGCTTTCAAGTCCTACTGTTCAAGGCAATTAAAGCGTTAATTGTTTCGATGAAACTAGATCCTACAGTGGTGCATCTGACAGGAAATCAAGAGACTGCTGCCACACCCTCGTCCCAAAGGTCTTTTAAACAGTGAACTAAATTTAAACCCGGCTGGATGAAAATACTTGGGCGGATTACTTCGGGCTGCCGGTTCAAAGGAAGCATGCGTCTCTCATTAATTTTAATTACTCACCCTTTCGAGTGAAAATCCTTTAGAAGGAATAGACCTTTAAGGCTTGGCGAAGGATTGGTGAGACCGATGAGATTCGCAAGTTGACGTCGCGCAGAATTCGAGTGAATCATCGCTTAGTAGTGTAGCCTTTTCATTGTACGTACCTGTAGGTTAAGACTGTCGTAGAGAATTTTCTTGGTGGAATTTTGACTTTCCTCGTTTGATGAGGGGGATCGGGTTGGTGCGGTGGATAACGTACTGACTTCTCACCTAGATCGCCCGGGTTCGAATCCCGGATGCGGCAGATATTTTTCAGTTGTATCCCGATCCCCTTTAGAGGTGATTTCTGGAGAGCAAATTTGAGTACGCCGTCCCTCGGAGGGGACGTTTAACTGTGTCTTTCGTTAAGGGTAGGCTAATGCCGACGCCGTGTTTCCTATCCACCCTTCCTCCTTTCTCATCCATATGTAATGGCGCAAATGACCTTAGCTGTCGGTCTTCTCCCTTAAAACTACTACTACACTGTATACTACTCGTATGCAAAGAGACTCTCGAGAAATACCCCCAGAGAAAAAGATTTCCTGGCATTGCGAACGACGAGGGCCCGTGAGAGATGGAAAAGGAGAGAAGTCCAAGAAATGTTGACTAAATTTGGTAAAAAAAACCTCCGTGACGCCGCTCTCAGCTTCCGACGGACATACTGTAGCGTATTTAATCATCCGATGAATACTCCAAGCCCGTAACGCAAGTTTGGAGTTCTGTAGGAAATACTATAATCTCCAGGACTACGAGTCATGCGATGAGCATCACCCATGGGCGTATTCATAGTTAAATAAATTCATAGCGCCAAATGGAATCTCACTCTGATTTTTGCTCCTGAAATATTGCGTATGCTAGGAGGTATGTTTTGCTTATTCCTCGCGACTGCTTCCTGGCGATTGCCAGATTCACTTCATCGCCAGGTTGAGCAATTGAAGTACCTTTGCGAAGTGTAAGACGGCACGTAATCTAAGGTGTTTATACATCTGGTTGATTCAGTGCCGTAGTTTTAGGCTCCCTTTAAATTCTACTTCGCTAGAATTTATATTCAAAGGAATTCCTTCCTACATTCCGTTAATTAACACGTAATTAAATTGGATTTAAATTCAGGCTTGTTTGTTAGCTATTCAGCCTACATTCCCATCTTGTCCTCCCGGGTATTCCTCTTCCAATAACTTTCACCCTAAAAAACGTAAAGGCTCGCAGTGTTTCCCAAAAGTCTTAATGTTGTTCCTCTTTATTGGGCCAAACGCTACTATATGCTCAAGTAGACAAATGATCGTTAGACATTTCTTATTTGCTATGTCTCGTTAATGGTTGGCAAATAAGATAATCATTCACTGCGTGCATGCCACAATAGGCAGTTTCGCGAAGAAATTGACCAACATTTTTGTGCTGTAATTAGTAGTTTAAACGTGCTCCAGATGTTTAATCTCCTGGATTTGTTTTTGCAATGTAATTCGAAATGTTGGAGAATATCGTGTAAGACCAATTACTTCCGGTAGTGCTCTTATCTTTATGTAGAGATTGGAATAACTCCTGTAATGAAATAGGAAATGCAAGATATAGGGAATTTTTTTTCGATGAATTTAATATATGAAATGTTAATGTTTTTCCTCCTTCAGCCGCAGAATACTATAGTTAACCACTGATTTCAAAAAACACTATTCAAAAGATGTGAAAAACGTGATTCCATTTTACGGATAAATTTTCCCATAATTTAAACTAAACTATGGAAAACGAACTAAAACTGTTAAAAAGCATGTTTAAATTATTACGTCCACATAATACTTCTCATAAACATAATTTTCACTGATATTTCGTAATCATTTTTATTACATCTTTCGTGAGGAAGAGTTTTTGGCAAAAAATAAAGGTATAAGATGCATGCACAATTTTGAAATGGCAACTGATATTAGTCCTCAAAATTTGTATTTATCTTCGATATTAGCCAAATAGGGTTCCATTAAAGGAACTTTAAATTTATGAAAATCATTGTACTCTTAAGAATATAGTAGAGAAGTATAAACTTATTACGGACTAAGGGCCCACGTAATTAGAAAAATTTATTTTTCATAGCGCAAACGACTACATAATTAATATAGGTTTGGTTTTATCCTGAAAAGGTAAAAGAACACGCTTATGATTGTATCCGTGAGGGAATGAAATATTATGATCAAATTTCAATACCTACACATGAAAAAAACCATAACCACAGTAATCAACCCGAAGCTCAGTCGGTAGGTGATGGTAGAGTTCACCCGGTACTAAGCCCGACGGCATGTGAAATTCACAAATCAGGGTAGGGGGGCCAGTTCCTTTCCCTGTGCCAGTTATGGTTTCCCAGGAAGATCTGGTACCCGAAATATCACATAGCTTGGGTGGAGCTGCAGGTGCCCAGAGGCCCTTTCCCGAGAATCGAACCCGGGCCCCTCCGGTCAGCAGTCCAACGCTCTACCCCCTGGACTACCGCTACCCACCAGCGAAAAATTTATTTTTCATTGCGCAAACGACTACATAATTAATATAGGTTTATCCTGAAAAGGTAAAAGAATATGCATATGATTATATCGGTGATAGAATGAAATATTATGATAAAATTGCAATACCTACGTATATGTGTGTGTGTGTGTGTATATATATATATATATATATATATATATATATATATATATATATATATATATATATATATATATATATATATATATATATATATATATATATATAACCTATGTATGCCTATGTATAAGTAGGTATATGTGTACCTATATACAGGTATCTATATGTATATTTTAAGTATTTTTGTTTTTACTATTTTTTTGACGAATGTATGCCGGTCAATCGTTTGATATACCAAGTTGTATTTCCTATAGTGGGGTGAACAATACTTAGGCGAGGCTTCACGAAGGGTATTTTTGAAATTGTAATTTCTGTTTCGCCCTTATTAGAGTAGAAATAAGTTTAAAAAGCTCTACACCTAAACTTCTTAACCTAAGACGTCTCTCGATGATCGTGGGAGAAAGAATATTTAAAATTGTATTTTCTATCATTTACCATACATTTAAGCAGCTTCCAGAGTTAATGAAAACGTTTTCAAAGAAATGATTATTTAATGCCTAAAACCTTCTTTCAAATCCATTGGGATTATATTTGAAAATGCCTAACAAAAATTTCGCATTACCGCGGTTGAGTTGAGAAGGCATTGAAAACGTCCGTGTATTCTTACGAGAACTTGAATGCCTAGTGGGAGGAGGGGTAGTCCACCCCATGTGTGCTCACGGAAGCGCGTTCTTTAATTGTTCTCTCCCGTTTCCCGCGCAGTCGCGTTCTCAGCTTGAAACGATGTTGTCACTCCACTATTGCCTCTCTACAACTGCAAATCCCAATCGTGTAATTTCCACATTACTCATTTGACTTCTTTTGCCTTTATTTTGGTTTCTTTTTTGTATCGTCATTACATTGTCTTTGGCGTGCATTATTTCATCGGTCTAAGCCATTGGGGACTTCAGCAGTTCCTTGCCGCTAAGATCATCGTTCAATATGACAGTATTCCATGCTCTTAAATGACGAATTTTTTATCAGAGTCTGAGATATTTGAGATAGTTATAAGTTAATCTTAATGATTTATTGTGTGTGCATGTATATATGTATTTATATAATATATATATGTTTATAAAATATATATAATATATGTATATATATATATATATATATATATATATGTATATTATATATATATATATATATAACACTTTTTGAAAGACTCACGGACGTGAATAATAATGTATAACACTTAGCACTAGTGGACACAGACAAAAACACAGAAACACACAAAAAAAGAGACTCACTATTTTTCGAATTTTCGGTGGTCGTTGCCACCTTTATCAAGGAGGAGAGGGACAGAACTGAAGAATCAGTTCTGTCCCTCTCCTCCTTGATAAAGGTGGCAACGACCACCGAAAATTCGAAAAATAGTGAGTCTCTTTTTTTGTGTGTTTCTGTGTTTTTGTCTGTGTCCACTAGTGCTAAGTGTTATACATTATATATATATATATATGTATATATATATATATATATATATATATATATATATATATATATATATATATATATATATATATATATATATATATGGGTAAGCATAAGCACAGTTATCACCCGGAGGGTTCGTGTGATAGGTGAGGGTAGAGTTCACCTAGTACTAAGTACGGGATGTGAAATTTCGATTTCAGGGTAAGTGGGCTGTTGCCTTTCCATGTTATCCCGCCTATGGTTTCCCAAAAAAATCACACAACTTTGGTGAAGCTGAGGGTAGTCAACCTGAAGTAGTCCAACGCTCTACCCTGGCCCTACCACATTCGTGTATATACAGTATGTGTATGTATGTGTGTGTATATATGTATATATATATATATATATATATATATATATATATATATATATATATATATATGTATGTATATATGTGTGTATGTATATATGCTATTTCTATGCCATCAAACCTTGACTTTCATCCAATACTTTGAAGGGTACGAGGAATGAAATTGTTATCTTTACTAGTAACATTGTTACAAGTTGGTATACCTTTGCAGTCGTGCTTGGTTAATAATCCTTTCTACGGCCCGTTTAACGCCTTGGAGATTCGTAGGGATGAAATTATTCTCTGCTAGATTCCACCAAGAAGGGATGGATATATATTTAATCTTTTATCATTTGACATTTACCTGGGGAAATCTTATAAGGAAATATGGATCCCCGTCGACGACTCAAATTATCCGATTGGGCCCTTAACTCCATGGAAAGGTGTTTTTTCATTACATGGAAACTTTTGACGGGGTCGAAACTTTTGCGGAGGGTTTTGGAGGAAGAAAGAGAAGGCGTTTTACTTATGAGAGACATCCCCCGTGGACGAGTTTCCTTGTTCGGCCCTTTTATGTTACTTAATAACGATAAACATCCCTCCTTTGCTGCATTGGGGGTTGGTGAGGAAGGTGGGACGCCTCTTCCCCCGAATCACCTCACTCCCACCTCCTCTGGGTTCCCTCCACCCCCCACCCACCCGCCCACCCCCATCACTCCCCGGGCCCCTTTCTCGCCCGCCTCGCCTTCCAAGGAGGGTTTGGAAGCAACGAGTGAATGGAAGCGAGCACTCTCCCGACGCTATCTCTTGCCTGGGGAGAGAAGAAGAGGGGGCCGTACGCTTTCTGAGATGGAGGGAATCTTGATTAAAGGGCTTTTAAGGGAACCAACGGGCCTCCTCCCCCGCTCCTCCCCTCCTACCCGCCCCCGTTCCACTTATCACTCTCAATCTCTCTCCCCTCTCTGATATTCACATTCGAGGAAATGATGTCGGTGTGACAGCGATCGAAGCTTAGGAACGACCGATACACTTGGTCGATCTTCGACGTGTGGGTGATCCATTTTTTTTAAATATCGATGTTTTGTAAATATTGAAATGCTTTGTAAAACTTATGAGATTGATAAGATTATAAGATTGTCTTACTGTAATCTTCGTTTTCCTTTGCAAACATGAGAATTCCAAGTATTTTTGGCCGAATTGGGCTTGGGCCTTCCACCCAATGGATTATGTGCTTGTGTTAAATGACCTTTGGCATTATTTGAAGTTTCATGAAATTTTATTCTGTCCTTTACACCTAGGTTTCTGCTTGATATCCGTTTGAGATGGCATTACTTGCAGAAGAAGAATTGCATATAGCATAAAATAAAGCGAATGAAATGTTGTCTTATTGCCGTTCGATTTTTCAGAATGACATCACTATGTCGGGAGATATAATTTTCATATATCTACTGTCACAACTTGGCCGTACAACATTAAACGATTGAGGGCATCGATATAATCTTATGAATCATGTTTCATACAATGTTGGATGGCGTAACTTGGTGAAACTCCTGCATGATGCTTAGAAAAGGTAACACACTGCTATTCCACGATATATTTCATAATATTTTGTGGAGTAGCAGAGCGTTACCTTTTCTACGAATCATATTTTAGGTTCTCTGCCGTGATCTTTAAACCGCAGGGTTGGTTTGATAGGTAAGGATAGAGCTTAACCAGTTCTAAACCCAGCAGCGTGTGACATTTATGCATAGGTAGGGTAAAGTGGCCAATACCTTTCCATGTGCCGCATATGGTTTCCTACGCAGACCTGTTACTCTAAAAAACACCCAGTTTGGGTGGAGCTGAGGGTCAATAAGCCAGCGATCGACCCACTGAACAACTACATCCCCAAAACTTTAAAACATTAAGTGTATTTTTCCATTGATAATTATTAAAATTGTGCAAGAAGCATGAAGATGGAGTACCAAACGATAGAATTAAGAAGGTTAAATCATAATTTGCGATCCCTGAATGCTTAGGTGAGTTGTTACTAAGAGAAATATTAAGCATTTTTTTATTAATTTTTATTGTTAAAATATACAGTATGCCTATCGCACTAATATATCGATGCACTCAGAAGAGTTTGCAACCCCTTGGAAGACTGTCGAGTTTAAGCTTGGTCAACCGGAAATCTAACTGATTTTATGAATGCCCCACCGTTGTGTATTCTCATCCCATGGGGATGAACAAATTTTCAATATTCATTGATTATGAACTCGTGAATGAAGCGAATGACGTTTCTTTTAAATTCTCTGAGTACTTCTTCTGAGTACCATTTGTGGTGGTAATGGAAGTGAGTGAACCTTTCAATCAATGAGTCAGAATCGCGAATGGCCTTTAAGCTTTGTGCTAACCGCCCCAATTTCCCAACTTTTCTATTAAAATATAATATTTGGTGTTTTTATTTTCCGCGATTTGTCCGAATGTAATATTGAGTATTCATTTATTTTTTAAGTTCACAAGTCTGATTCTTCGAAGTTCGAGTTCTTTAATATATTTTTAAAAATAAATCTAACTATCCACTCTCAGATATCCTGTAAGATTACTTTCACATTGATATGGGTGTTGAAAATCATGATGTAATGGATTGCGGCGATAGATTACGTATTGATGATTGTCATTTCAGTTGAACCATTCAAGAGACTGTGTTAATAAGAACTATAATGGTTTCACACTCCGTCTTTCCTAATACGCTTAAGAAAAGAAGGGAGTGTTTCAAATTATTATTGTGCATTTACAGCTTTAATTCGTGTATAGGTCTGGTTCCTAGCATTTTGACAAAAGTGGTATGGTTTAAGTTTGTACGAGGTCAAGCAGGGGTAATAATTCTTATATCATGCCTTGAGCAATCCCAAATCGTGCAATAGCGTACTTTTTAATGCTCTTTGAGCATAATTTCATATGTGCCAGTTCATACCATAAGATATTCATCTGATTATCCAATCCTTATCTCGGTTAGCTGCAAATTTGAGAGAAAATTACGTGTTACTGTTACGAGTACGTGTTACTGATCCAAAAACTGCATTATCGCACAATAAGATAAAAGGATGATCTTGATATGATTTTGTTTTGAATTTCTGGTTTAGTGAAAATAATGTTAAAGCTTATTCAAGCGTGCAGATAAAGGATGTTTTTTTCCTACCTTAATTCCAAACCGAAAAATATTGTGGGAAACGAATTCCCCGTGCGCTTTGAAATCTTTCCTCGGATTAATTATGGAATTTGGTGCTGCTCAACATGCATGCACTTCAAACTGCATTTTATTTAATTCCATTGTTTGGCGCGAAATTATATGCATCAATTCCGGGCGAAGCGAAGCGTTCTTTTGTTTGCGCAGTTTATTATTTGTTCTATGTATTTTGCACATTTTTATTACCCGTTCTGATGAAAACAATTTTTTGCACACGTTTTTTTAACGATCATGATTTAGTTCATGCCATGAACATCAGTTTATGCAGTATTCATTTTCTGCATAACAGTCATTATATTATGAATTTAATGTCCTTTATTGTAGATAGTTGAAAAACTCCGTTCAATCTCTGATCTGTTAGAGTCACTTTTGATGGCAAAACAATGAAAACCATATTCTAAATTAGGGTGTTAATTTATTAAGTCTTATCTTCTTAAGTAATTCTATAATTTATTCGGCGTTTCGAATCGGTTCATTTTGCAACGTAAATATTTCCGTTTTGCAATCATATCACATATTTATTGTACGTGAGAGTAAGCGTGAGATTGCCTCGGAGAGGATATCTATTATTGCGAAATATTTTATCCTAAAATTAGCAATTAAAGACAGAGAGATTTCCAGAACTAAATGTGTACTAACTTATACAGTACAATCAACTAATCTTAAAATTTTAAGCAAGAAAAACTATTTGTATTAAGTAGAAAATTGTAATAGTCCTAGTGTATTTTATTATGAAACAATTCCACGACATCACACCCTGAATATGTAATTTATTCCAGAAAAACTTGCTGAAATTCAGAAATATTTTCCCCAAACGTTTCACGTCAAAAATATTGGCTCATAATAATTTTCCTTCGGTCATCAGGTAGGGTCTTGCTTGAAATGAAGAGGCATTCAAAGTAAATCGCAGTGATATTATTGAAAATAATGAAAAATATACACATGAGAAATTCTGATAACAGTTGACAGTATCTTTCTCTCTTTATACGAATTGGTGGGGAAAAGCACAAAAAGCTGAGAGATTTTTAATACTCACTGCTAATTAAAACGAAAATAAATACTGCTCTAACACTTAACATGGAGGGATTTATCAATGTGACCCAATTGATGTTGGCAAGAAGATTGAAGATGAAGAAGAAGATGAAGATTGAAACTTCTTATAAACAACTATCCTAAGATATCAAACACCGTATTAAATTCAAGCAAGTTAACTCTAGTATCATATTTCCCTAGCCAAAGAAGTTATACCTGCACGCTATCACAAGACAAATGTCCCACCGATTAACCGCAGACATGTTTTATAAATAGCATCCACAGCAACACTGCACAATCAAGAGCACCAATCTCGGCTTCCCCGCGCTTGACCTTGGAATTTGACCTATTATAAATTTCATCTCACGTTTGTTAAGGTAGAGAAATTTGGCAATGCCGTTGTTACTGCCACCATTTTTGACTAAATTGTGTTTTTGAGCAACGTTAAATCTGATTCCGGGCTACGAGCTCGATTCCACCTGGTAGGCAATTCTAAGATATGGTTGACATACAAGCGGATGCACCGACTTTCATTTGCCGGAGTTTGGATAACTCGTGCGTCAAAGGTCGGTATAAATTAATCAGAGGATTTGTAAGACTGCTTTCAAGGTATTTGGATTGCGATGGTGGCGATAGAAAAGGCGCGACAAACTTGCCAATACTCTTTAAGACTAACTTTCAGCAATTTTTGTGCAGACTAAAAGTTTTTAGGTTTTGCAGAGCATCACATGCAGAGAGTCACATGTACTATGAGAAAAACAAATTTGCACTTTTCCACAGCTTTAAATATGTGGAAAAGTGCAAATTTGTTTTTCTCATAATGACGAAATTCGACTATGCTCGTATATCACCTGAATCTGTTAAATTTACGCTCAAATTTACATTTAGCCGCATTGATCTGTCTCTTTACTGTTTCCCATCCGGACGCATCTCGTTCGTGACGTTCATTACTCATACTTTTTAATATGGATCCATTCCTGTTTCTGCCCTGTGAACTATATTTGTGTTCTTAAAAGTCCTTCATATTAGGATTTTAATAATTTGTATTTTGATACCTGTGCTAGTTATTTATAAGCGAATATATAATATATGACAAATAAAACCTATGCGACATGACTAATCCTTTGAAGAATGAATTTGTTGCCATTATATCAACAAAATTTTGAAATAGGGATCGATAAATGAAAAATTATACCGTCAACATTTTCCAATGTAATAAAGTCATCATGTGAAAATTCGAATAAACTTAAGATTATTTAATTAAATTTAAAATTGGGTGCGTAGGGATAAAATTTTGGATAAAGAGCAATTTTCACCCGAACGCCTACTGCATCTGGAACACCGAAATAGAAAGTGTAGACTCGATTCAATAGTTAGGTATTACCCGTAATCCCAACCTCTCCCAGGTGGAATATGTGGATAAGCCAGCAAAAAATTAGAATTTATTAGGAGAGTATTAATGAAATTTGACGAAAAGGTTGTACAGAAATTTTATATTTCGCTTGTTAGGTCTCATTTAGAATATGCTGCCGGTAAATGGCATCCTTTCGGTCGGATTGAATGCCGTATGGAATCGCGTGCAGTGTAGAGGAGCTATATTTGTAAAACGCGGTTATGATAAACTTAGTGGCGTATCAAAAAAAAGTATTAGAGAAACTTGGTTGGGAATCACACACGGAGCCGAGGTTAAATTACAGATTAAACCTCTTGCATAAATTTGAAGGATGTCTCTTTAGTAATGATGCCGAAAATATGTTATTAGCACCATCGTCAAACGGTTGGCGAAATAATGCCAATAAAACTAGAGAGATTTGGTGTAGAACTGGTGAATTGAAGCTGTTATTTTTCCCGCAAAGGATGAGTGATCAGAATAACGTTATCCGACCGTGCTAGAGGGAAAATAATGTTGTGTCGAAAGTAGTCTGGTGTGTAATCTCCCCATTGCCACACACTTGAAGGGTACCATGTATGTATGTAATATCGAAATCGTGGAGAAAGGTGAATTCACTAATGATATAACTATAGGCATTGACTTGTTCTTTTACTTCTCGTATTTAAAAATAAGCTCCGTAGCGGCGGGAGGCAGCCTTGACGTGTCTTACAAATCGAAGCCTTCCTACCCTTTCGGATATCGATTCATGCCTCGGACGGCAGACCATCCACCGGGGCTATTTCTGCCGATGTTCTTGGAAGTAATCTCCAGTGTAACGGTAATCGCGCCGCAGTAAAAATTTATGGAAATGTAGCTAATGGCTTGGAACATTCCCTTTCGAAATCTTTCGCTCCACGGCTGAAACCGATTTTCATTTAGGACGCACGTTTTTCTGATCATAAGTCAAATTATTTCTTTCCTTATGTGCTCCTTATCCATTGCAATATCAATGACTACCAATTTTATTTCTGAGCCATGGAATTAAAAATTAAATGATATTTGTATAATTATTACTAGCAAAGTGCGGTTTTCGTTGGAGGGAATGAAGGTAGCTTAATAGGACTTTGAAATCAATTATTTAAAGCTCTGGTTGAGTTTGCCCTTATTCAACGTTTTCCTAAACTATGACCGTAAAATTTTTGTTCTTTATCCCCTGATTCCTCTTCTGTAATATTCATTATTATTATTAAGAGTAGTCTACCGGACAAATGCATGCTTTTTGATGGATCCAGCGACTCAGCTCTCTTACACTTTTAATCCCAAGCTAACACGAAAACAATTGCCCTTGAGCAACCTAAATTGCAGTGAAATATCTTCGACTCTGCATAAGCTCTCTCTCTCTCCCTCTTTCTCTCTACATGCATTCCACCCATTCTGCATACCTAACTTTGCTGACTGGCTCTTCTCTTCCTCCCTCTGCCTTGCTTACCCAATACTCTTCCTTCTATCACCATCTTCTACATTCCATTGCCACTCAATATTTCTGGCATTCACTTTTCTTCTTTTGTTTGAAATTCTCCCAAAAACCATCCCTCATCCCCCGCGATGCTTAGCACTTCTACGTTTATTTTCCTAGTGCCCATTTTATTTTTTCCATTCTTTCTCATCTCCACGTTGCAAAACGTCCGATTAAACTCCTGCATCAACGATAACGTTTCGAAGCTTGAAAAAACTAAGTTTTCTGTTGAAGCCTCCATTAATCTCTCTACACTTTGCTTATTGTCTAATATTTAGGTAATTACCTATTCATTGCCTGTTACTCTGTATATTATTCTTGGCCAATTTTAAATCAAATTATAAAGTGAATTATTTATATTTTTCCTTTCATTCATATATTTCTTCTTCCATTTTATTGTCGGGGTGGTTTTTAAAAGACTTCCTAATGTTTCCTAAAATACATATTCCTCTCAAAAATTATTCTTCTTTGTTAACCTGTTAATCTTTTTATTTATTTTCTGATCATTAATTAGTGCTTTTTGTATTTGTGTGTCTGTATGTGTGTGTGGGTCCGGTTCAAATGAGGATGGTTGTCTCCCTTCAGTCGGACGTGATCTGACTTCGGAGATATATGAGAATGATACCCCAATAATAATTTTTTTCATTTAAAACTTCGACTCCTCCTGTTCGCACGAGGAATTTTAAATAATATGGGAATATAAACTTTTTTTGTTCTCATGTTTGCTCATATTTACTTTTACCACACACACAATACTCATTAAGCTAACAATAGAGCACAGAGTTAATTTTTTCAGATAGTTTTTTTAATGAACAACCCTCGTATGCGTGCATTTTATTTTCTTTGCATGTATGTGTCATTTCATGCATGTACATAACCTCATTATGATTCGTGTGGTCTAAGCAGGTCGGCATTCATTCGATTAATTTAATCAATTGTTTCAGCGCTTTGCAGAGGTTCTCATGATGAAGGTTGTGTCATTTCTTCGACACGTAAAGACTTTCCTAAACACGCAACCTTCCGTCAAGTGCGTCTATAGCCTGGATTCGAATGAGGATGATGGCATCGCCAGGTGGGTCAAGGGTCGCCTTCTCCAGAGGGACTGCCCTGTCGCCACGTGTTAGCCAGTAGCGAGGACTCGTAATGAGGAGCGTCGTGCGTGTTGGTCCAATGAGAAGGACCTAATTTCGGCATTGAAGAGGTTGCAGAGAGAAAAGCAGCGCGTTTCCTTGAAAATCGTCATTAACTTATGGAAAGAATCGTATTATTGCTGAGAAGTCCGGTTTGAGAGCTACCGGGAGGGCAAAGGTTACACAAACGGCTTCAGACTAATGGATACATTACAATCAATAACGCTGAGATAGAGAGGGATTGATTTGACCACCGAAGTGAACGGATTGGATCGTAATCCACCCCATCCTATCCCTACGCTCCTTACCCTGCAACCGCCCTAGTTGTAAGTGCTGCCCCCAACGCCGCTCCACACTGCCTCCCAAACAAAGCTCTAGGGCTAATTGTAATTTGGATAATACCATATAACTCCTCTTTTGTAACTCTTTTTTCACCTTCCTCACCTTTTTGCCTTTTGTATGTGTTCCTATCCCTTATATATGACAGAAAATATACAGAAAACGCATTTAGGACTTTCATTAATGCTTGATGTGCACGCCTTTGTATATGGTCAAAAGATATATGGTAGTAATCCAGGGACAGAGCGTTGGATTACTGACCAGAGGGCCTGCGTTCCATTCCCGGGCAAGCCTCTCTGGGCACCTGCAACTCCACCCAAGCTATGTGACTTTAGTGTAAATCCAAGAAATGCCATGAAATTATGTCCTTTAAATCTCGTTTCCACCCGACGGTACCCTCGCGGCGGCCCACGGGGGTTGTGGAGGGATGGCTTTTTTGTGTTTGCTTGCGAGAGCGGTGAGACCCCGTCTCGTCATTCGCCAGAGTGAGCCACCTCCTCCGCCCCCGCCCACTCCCCCGCTCCGCCCAGCAGTGCGACCGCTCTGATGACTTCTGCGGCAGGTGGGGGATTTGGGGTGGAGGTGTGGGATCCCACTCGGGATATGCATGTACATGAATACGGATTCATGGTCGGGAGAGGAGGGAGGGGAAGAAGAGAGGATAAATCGCGTGAGGAAGGGAGGGAGAGGGAGAAGGGAAAGGGTCTTCAACGCCGGGCGGTGAATATTGGTGCGGTGCGCGGGGTAGTGGGAGTGGGGGAGGCAGTTGGTTCTCTGCGTGAGATAAAGCGGTAACCGCCCGAGCGAACGGCCGGGATTGGGGCGGAGGGTAGGGCGGTCGTGTGGGTGTCCCTAACGAGGCACCCTGAGGCGGCGCTGGGAGAGGAGCTGTGATCTTCCGGGTGGGTAGCTGAGATAAGGGGCGGTCCATTGCATGCTCGCACGCCCCCCCCCCAGCGACTTTCATAGAGGGTGGTGTGGGGAGAGGGCGGGGCGGGGAGTCCTGGTGATGCTTCGATGAAACCGAGTATGATTAGATTTGATGGGTAGAATCGATGACCGTGAAGTTCGTTAGAAGTGTGAAAAACAGTTGTTTCGACTCCAAGTTATTTGACACTTTTTATTTAAGACTTTCTCTTTAAAAGTTTTGCCTCAAAATTTTGCTAAGCAATCATGTTTTAACGTTTCCATATATTTATTTAAGTTCTGTCCACGTATTCTAATATCACAAAATATTTAAAAAAACATTCAGGACATGGGAGTGTAATTTTCAGGGAATAATTGTTTTGATGAGTAATCGCGTTGAATTACGCTTCTGGTGATTATAAATGCGCTTTTCTTTTTATAAGAAAATGTGCCTGTTTTTTAGCATTAAAAACACCGATAATTGTGTGGTAGAAATTGTACTCAGATTACGGAAGGGTGGAGAGGTGAAGAAAACCAAATATCTCCTTCGTAATTTTAGGACGACCTTTGTTCGCAGCCGTTTTTCAGTCTAGTATATTTATCTTGCATTTTCCACTTCAGCATTTTATTCACATTCAATCTTTACGATCACAATATGTAACTAGGATGCTCTTGGTTCACCTTTAGCTTCAAGTTTTTTCCTTCAAATAATTTCATAATATCTAATTGCAGACCGTATTATATTACATCACATTTGCTTTATTTGTCTCATGTCCTATTGAGTACTTTTTCCTCACTCTTTTAAGAATTATTACTCCTTAGGTATTTGACCATTGCTCAGTGGATTCTTTTTCCTAAATGACCCCCTATTGATAATGCTACTTGCCTCTGAACTTAAACTCTGATTTCCTTTTTTGATTACGCTTGCCGAATATCAAAATTGTTTGATATTGTGTATTTCTGCAAAGCCTATCCTTATATCAGTTTTTGCTGCTATCATGTTATCTACTCCTACATTGGTATCCACTTTTTATCTCTAGCCTCAGTTTTAACTTCCCTGCGGTGTTTAGATGTTTAGTAATAGCCATGTATCCGACTATATGGATCCCAGATTACTAGTGGTTTTACCAATTCGAAATTAATTCTCCTAAACTTCTCCTACATTTTCGTGCAGATCACCTTAAGGGAGCCAAGTTCCTTTTCGGTGGAGATCTGCGTATTCTTCCTCACCCATCTAAAGCCTTCCCAAACGGTGGAGGAGTCTTCATTGTTCTTTAAAAATACAGCTACATCGGGAAAGTTTTCTGAATGCTCCCCATGAATGCGAGTCCAGTTATTCAAGGGCCGTCCCCTTCTGTTCCTTCCGGCGGACGCTCATAAAGTCTTCCCACAGCGGGCTCTCCGTTCCACCCGAATTATCGGCGGCTCAGTTCGAACCCACGACCTCCTTAGTGTTCCTGACATTCCTACCCGATGGCTGAGAACAGTAATTAAAAAGGCGAGGTATTTCGTGCGACAGTTTTAATTGTAACCTAAAACTACTGCTTGGAACTAATAGATGCCCTCCTGGAGGGTTCAAACGCTCTGATTTCGCTTCATTGGTCCACTTTTGACGTGATGGCCTTTCATCTACGATGCTAGATGTATCTTCAGGTTGGGAGCTTAAGTGCCGTTTTTTTAAATGTTCGGTTGAAAACGATCGGTGTTTGTGTTCAAAATCAGAAGAAATGTATCCTGTGGCGGGAACAAAGCCTCTTAGCAACGGGATTGGACCAATGTAACCGAGGGACGCAGAACTCCAGAACTTATCTCCGTGCATCAGAGCGGAAACCGTTAGTGAAGTGTTTTACGAGGCCCCAGGCTCTTCTTCGCCTTATTTAGGTGCATTGATCGTCCCGGGTACAGGCTTACTCTTCGTGTTTCACTTAATGAACTGCCGTACTAGACTGCTTCCTACTTGAAATTTCTGTGATGATTATAATTATTTTCTAGAGGGCGTCTGGTTGGTGGCCACATTTGAAAATAATTATCTTCTAATAGCGGTAAATGTTGAAATAAAATTGTTATTCACTATACCGCAGCATCCTGGAAAATGTTTTGACGGTTTTTATTGCGCGAATCACTCCACTCCGTACCGTGCTGCCATCCATGCGAGGAGGAGGAGAAATATGAGCTGGCAAAGGGAAGGGAAGACTCCCCACGGCGCCTGTCCTTTATGAGGATAGCGTCGCCTTCCAGGCCCCCCAACCCTCCCTTTTCCCTCGCCCCCACCCTCTTCCCATTCCATCCCGCCTCCGTCTGTGGGAGAAGAAGAATCCAGCGCGTTAATTAACCCTCCACCCCTTCCCGTCCCGCGAGCAAACCATCTTCCCTTGAAAGTAACTCATTCCCCTCACTCAGAATCCATCCCATAAGTCCCTTCACCCCATTCCCTATTTCTCCCCCCCCTCCCCTTTCTCTCCCGCCGCTGTTCTCCTCCACTCCCGAAAGCCCCTATCTGGATCCATTTCCTTCCTCCCGAAGTGGCGAGAGGGAAGTAGTGGTCCCTCCCTTGAACACCCGGGGGGGATGGAGGGTTGGGGGACTTGAAGGGACTTGATTCCACCCCGTTTATGGCGTCGCCCTTGTGGGCTTGTGGAATGAGCGCTGCTGTAAGCGAGTGGAGACGGGCTCGCCGGTGAGGGGGAAGTGGGTCGGTCGTACGTGGAGGGACGCCGGGCGCCACGCCGGGGACCGCCACAGCCTCTGGGGAGGGCGCCCCGCTTCGGCACCTTCCCCGAGGCCGCCATTCGAGGGAAGGGCCCTCCTCCACGTTTGTGGTAGCCTTCTGCTCCCGAGGTGACGATATTTATTAGAACTGGGTCAAGAGTGAGCTACCACCAGATCCACCTATATCTACACAATACCCCTCAAGCGGCCGCAAGGACAAGTGGCGGTGGGTGCTAGGGTACCAGCCATGCACGCACAATCCCAATCATGCCACCTCTACACAAGTATTAGTTTGATCATGCACCAGAAAAAAGTTCATCACACGAAAGACGGTACTTGTATGCAACAATTGCAAATAAAAGGATACGTATGTATATTCAAATCATGCTGTAGAACTGTTAAAGAGATGGGTCTATTTAATAAAAATAAAGAAAATGCAGGAGAGAGCACGCAGGATATTGACAAACATATACACTACAGATTCTAAGTATCTCCCACGCGATTGCTAGCATGAATCTTTTGATCTTTGATTGCACGAGGAAAAAACGACATTTTAAATCAATCCGTTCTTCTGTCTATATCCCTACGTACGTGATCTTATCTTCCATAGCAAGTCGAAGCCTGTAATATCTGTGTGCCTGTATGTCTTTAACACCCTCAGATGAGTAACCTGCCTCAAATTAACACAGTGTATTTATCCTGTATTTAAACCGACGGTCAACCAGTGGCTCCTATCCTAATTCTTCCAATAGTCTCGTGTAACTGCTACCGTGTTCATATAAACTTTTCACAAAGCTTTTCATAGTGATCACTCCTGAAGAAACTAGGCCATTGTCATCACTAACAGTATTCGAAGGGAATGATATTTACTTCCCGTTGGTCTTTTTAACCTAGGGTATTGTCCTAAATGTGGTCATGTAATCAAAACTATTCCTCCAATACTTTCCTAAACCTATTTCCTATAAATAGTTCCACGGGAATGTTGTCTACCCCTATGGCCTTATTCGATTTCAATCCCCTTAATGCCTTTTCTCTCTCGCCGTCGAGTAAGCTTGGACCTATTCTCTCCTTATTGAAATCATATGCCATAGCTTGCTGCCCTAATATCTTTACCATAGTTCTTATATACTACCTTGATCAAAAAGTTCCCGGAATAACCACCGTGTGGCGCTCCCATCGTTCCGATTTGAGTTCTGTTTTTTTTGTTAAATTGGTACATCTGTTGTTGATATTCCCTTTAAATCTTAGTGTCATAACTTGACATTTGCAAAAGTTACGTAGCCAAGAGTACATCTATCTCTGTGTGTGTTGGCGATTTTTTACAATTGCAGAAATGGATTTAAATTTGCAACAACGAACTTGTAATAAATTTTGCGTAAAAAACGGATTTAGTGGCGCACGGACGTTGGAAATGTTGGAAAAGTGTTTCGGCAACGATTCTCTAAAAAAAACGGTCGTTTACCAGTGGCACGAGCGGTTCAGAAGTGGTCGTGAGTCAATCGAAGATGATGAACGCAGTGGCAGACCATCGACATCGAAAGTCGGTGAAAAAATTGATAAAGTAAAAGAAATGTTGGTCAATAACCGCAAATTAACCATCAGAGAAATAGCGGAGGACTTGAACATTGCCTATGGATCCGCCCAAGACATTGTGGTTAATGATTTGGGTTTCCGTCGTGTAGCAGCAAAGTTGGTGCCAAAAGACCTCAATTTCATGCAAAAAAGAGACCGTGTTGACGTCGCAAAAGACATGATTTGCGAGGCTGAATCCGATCCCACATTCATCAAAAGGATCATTACTGGAGACGAGACGTGGGTTTATGAGTACGACACGCAATCCAGACATCAGGCAAGTGAATGGCGTTCGCCAAATGAGCCGAGACCAAAAAAACCACGTCGTTTTCAGTCAAAAAAGAAGGCAATGCTGACGGTTTTCATGGATTACAACGGTGTAGTGCATCATGAATTTTTGCCAGAAGGCCAGACAGTAAACAAAGAGTATTATTTGGGCGTTATGAGACGTTTGCGTGAAGCAATTCGCCGAAAGAGACCAGAAATGTGGGCAGAAAACTCGTGGATTTTGCACCATGATAACGCACCATCGCACAGTGCTATCATTTTTGTAATTTTTTGACGAAAAATGCAACAAATACCATCCAACAGCCACCGAATTCACCTGATTTGGCTCCCTGTGACTTCTTTCTGTTCAATCGAGTTAAAAAACCATTACGGGGAACGCGTTTTAGCAGCCGAGAGGAAGTAATGGAAAAATCGCAGGAAGCACTGATGGACATACCGAAAACCGAATATAAAAAATGTTTCGAGGATTGGATCAAGCGCTGGCATAAGTGTGTTGCAGTCGATGGGGATTACTTTGAAGGGGACAATATAGATTTAGATGAATAAACTTATATTTTTAATTTTCTGAATAAATTCCGGGAAATTTTTGATCAAGGTAGTATATATATATATATATATATATATATATATATATTCCTTATATCTCTCTTGAATCTTCTCTGGTTCAGCTAACATTTTTCCTGACTTATCTTTGACTGTTACCACATATTTTCCCTTCTTACTTCCTTGCAGTGTTTTAACATTTCCTTTGTTAACTTTCCATATCCTCCCACTGCGTTTTCCCTCACGCTTTCTTAGTTCTATTTGTTTACCACATTCGTTTATTATTTGATTCTTTATTATTATTTCAACCTAACTTTGGACTTACTACATCCCTCCACCTCTCATTCTCTCGTCTATCTATCTTAACATCTCGTTCGTAGTCTATGATTTCCTTGTCCTTTTCCTAACAACATTTCCTAATAGTTTCTTTTGCGACTTTCGATATCCCTCCGTTGGTATGTTTCCCTTTTTTTATCAATGATACCCAGCTCCCCGTCCTCACCCATAATATTTCTAAGGCCTGCCGCTACTCCTTACTTATCATTCCTGACAATGCTTCCAAATTCCATTTCCTAAACCATCTTCCCTTGTTTATCTTTTTGAAACGGACGCTACGCTTCATAATCAATGAACTATTCTCCGAGTCCGCATCTGCTCCCGGGAAACTGTGCGAATTAATCACGCTGTTCTTAAATCTCTACTTAATCACAGTGTAGTCTGTTATCTACCTGATTCCCCGGGTCCTGTATACGTACGCCTTTTTGGTGTCTAAACCACGTCTCTGTTATGAATAACCCGTTTCCTGTAGAACTCTATTGATTTCAACTCCTTATGTTAACCTTAAAATAATAATTGCTCAGGTATTATCTAAACGCTCACTATTTAGAGGAATTATCTTCCATCTTGTGTTTCATTTTATCATTTGTTTCCAACGATATGGTGTTCTCCTAGCTCCGTGGTTTTATATTTTCCATTTCGCTCCACTCCCAAATCTCAAAAGCTGAAACTTAGAAAAAAATAAAATGAGTGGAGTGGAAAACATGAATTAATGAGAGGTGGCTGAAATCGCGGTTTCCTAATTTAATTAAAATCATTGAGCTGAAAGTTACTTCTTTAATTTTTATCTTAATCACGTGAAATTATTTTGTTAGGTCAGAAAGGTCAGGAACACACTCTCAACTGCGAATACCGCACATTTTTTTCATGTGAAATAAAAATCGGAATTTTTTTCTTCGATACTAAATAGTAATAAATTAACAATTCGGCTTCATACAACCTGTGATCCAACATTGTTAAGTTTAAATCTTAAATGATAACAGAGATTGTTTATGCTCACAATGCCAATGAATTCTCTAGTTTCATTGATAAACATAACAGTTTCAAGTTTAACTTTGTGGAATTTCTTCATGATGAGGGTAAAAAGAAACTTTACACTTCCACAATAAATATTTAATATTTCACGGCCATGGTTTCGATGCTGCGCATGATAATCAGGTGATCATCGAAACCATGGTCGTGAAATATTAAATCTTTATTGTGGAAGTGTAAAGTTTCTTTTTTACTGTCATAGTTTCATTGACCTTTTCCATTCTTACGCCACCAATAATTTTTTCCCTCAATTCAATTCTCCCTTGCTTCGCACCGTTTCGCTCTTGTCCACGGTGTCTTCTGTCCTCCTCTGCTGCACATGGCAGAGTATCCTTGTTTAAGGCGAATGGTGTACGTCTCTTTCTCAGCAACAAAATTAATTCCGGTTATTGTAGCCCACGAGTTGTTTCAACCTGGTGCACATTTTTGATGCTGACACTATGTTTTATGTCATAATGTCTGTGATCCCAATCAAATTCATCTAAGACGTGCTCTTTGATTTTATTTAATATTTTTGGAATTGCTTAGTATATATTCTGTCGTTACTCTGTGCGTTGATATTTGGATATAAATTTCATCCTAAAAATTTTGAAAAAAATCCATACATTACTCTTCCTTTATCATCAATTCTCCTACAGTAATGAAGCGAATATTTTTATTTTGATGCCGGAGTACTCTGCGGCCAGCAGAATTTGGTTTGATTATGCGGTGGAAACAGGAGATTCCTTCTTCTGTTTCATTTGTTGTCCTCGTCAGATGACATCTAATTGTTAAAGTCAGAGCCGACTGGCTCTGTGCCTCTTTCAGAGAATAGGAGACATTCAATTTAATGATAATAGCTGCGAATGATGTTAAATGAAGCTACATGAAAGATTCAGCGATCGTTTGTTTTTGGTTGAGGTGCATTACATGCCAGAGTAAATTTCGAAAACAGAGACCTCTCTTGTGCCATTAGCAAACTAATTTACGGCTTTGAGTCGCCCCTTGATGAAATTTAGTGGGGATATAAAGCAATTAAGTCAGGCGACCACGGTGTTTCTATTTATTTAAATTCCAACGAGCACGTATATGCCTTGAAATTGTATAGCATTGTCTCTGTCCCAGCGCGAACTCTTCCACTCTGACCACTATTGTTTCCTAATAATGCAAAAGTTAACCACTCTTATTAGTTTGTGATTAATGGCGGCCGCTTGCATAGCTCGGACGTAATGAAAACTGTTCGGAGGAATTTTCGCGAGTAGGCCGACCAATTAAACTCGTTTCACATTTTACTCCCACGGGGTCTCGGTGAGTGAGATGCAGAGGTTAGGTTCCTGTGGTGCAATGACGTGCAGAAATAAAGTCTAACTAATCAAAATTAAAATAATATTAAAACTGAACAAAGCCCCCTACCCCTCCCTAAACGAATTCTCGCCAAAGGATGGTGGGTGTGGTGGTCATTTCGCGAGAAACGCGGATTTCGACTCTTTTTATTTAATCCAAGGTCGATTAGAACATCATTCACCAAGCGGCTCCACAACTAAAAAAAATATATTGTCTAGTATTATAATTATTTCGGGGAACAATTCATTATATTCATCTCGTAGAGGAAAATAGGAAAAAATGACCCAACTGTTAATACTTTATCGCTCGCTAGCGTATCTGCACGCATCACGAGACACAGAAATTAATGCAAAATGCAAAATTGGGGCGAGAAATCAAATGGACGCAGACAGTGCACGTGTGGCGGCGGCGGTGGCGAGGCTAATTAGTTAATACCAGTTGGAAGGGGGGGGATTTTTGGAGCCGTTCTCGCCCCCTCCCCCCAACCCAAGCATCGCTCGTTATCTCTCCATACATATATTTGCTGTCATCCTCTCTTTTTGCGATTAGCGGTATTGGCCATCTACGAGGGTGGATGAAGTGAAATCCCTGAAAGGTCACTAAAATTTCAAAATGGTGTTCCCCTATCCTGTTTGTTGGTAGTCGTAATAGCCATGGCTTGTTGAGTGTCCCACCGTGACCGGGGAAAATTTGTTTGTTGAGTAGTCAAGAGGAGAAACATTGAAATGCATCATCAATGAATGAAAGTTTGTGATTCATCTCTGTCACTCCAACAAGTTAACATGTTTGAACTAGGCTTGCTCTAAACAGCATTACTTATCTGAGAGACTTCTCTTGACCAGGTCAGGCACACCACTGGCCTTGTTAGAATTTAAAGCGATGATATTGCTAGAGTTAACGTGAACTTTAAAGTGCTGGAATATTTTATTGCTGAAAATAATGTAAAAGAGAATATCTTGTATTCTAGAAATTACCAGGTTAAAAATGTGTTAGTGTCTAGGTTTACATTTGACTTTCCCTTTGTACCTTATTTGTGCAAGTTTTAGACGAACCATATCGACTATTTTATATTAGGTTTTGCATGGACTTCCTTATATTTGCCGTTTGGCAATTAATTCATTCATTCATTGTACTCTCTGTCTGTTTTTATACCCAGAAGAACCATTCTCTTCACTCCTCGCTCTTCTTGCTTCAAGTTTTCCCATCTGCCTTCAACCTCTAATTGTTTTCTCTTCCATGTTTAAAAGTTCATCTTTAGTCTTCCACTCTGTCCAATCATTCCATTCTTCTCTCACATATCCACGTCACAAAAACTTCCTCTCATTACGCTCATCAGCTTTTTTCCTCATAGGTTTTAGATCCTTACAGCCCTGCTCCATATTTGTCTTATTTAAACTTTTTTCTACCTCTATGCACGGCTTACCTATCATGAATATTCTTCTCTTTGCAAATATTTCTTTTACGTACTTAATTCTTATATTTATATACTTGCTACTTTTACTTCCAAATTCTGTCGAAATTCATTAATTATTTCATTTATCTATGTGTATTCCTTAGCTAATTTAATGCTCAACATTTTCCTGCAATGTGATATGCATAACTTATCGCAATAGTTTTACATCGGTGTCAGTGTTAAGGAATAAACCAAAGAATTCAATATATATCAAGTGCCGCATACTCCTAGATGTTACAGCTGCTCATGAATAATTCATAAATTCGAGGATCCAAAGAATGACCAACCGCACCTTCCGTTTCTTCCTGCACGCAGTGCCGGTTCCCTACCGCTGTATTTATTCCTCTTTCTCAAGTTTGCCGTCATTCAGGTTCTTTGTTCTTGGTCGTGGAACCTCAATATGTGCAACAATGCCGGCGAGGTGTTTCGTGTGCCTTAAGTTGCGCTCCGTGTTTTCGTCTGGTGGGCACAGCGGTCGACTGCTGACCATTAAGCCCCGTGTTCGATTCGGGGTGACGCCTCCAGTCACCCCCACCTTCACAGAAGCAGCGTGAATGCTCGGATACCAGATATTCCTGGGAAAACACAGGGATGCCGCATTAGGAATTGACTCCACTTAATAATACCATATCGATGAGTTAAATTCCCTCGTCGTATAAGATTTCGTATTAGATCAACTCTGCATTCATCCATTAAGTCTGCCTTCGGTTTGATTACTCTTATTTCAGGTTTTTCTATACATTTGGCATTTTGCTCCTCAACGTAACTTCTTCAATTCTCCTTATATCCGTAAATTTGTTCTCTCGTGATCATCCTCCAGCTTCGGCTTTCGAAGAATGCATTTCATCAGTGGGCTTTTCAAAAGGTCCATAGTTCATACACTCTGTGCAGAATTGTTCACCTAATCACCGCTTCCTTTTTTGCGACGTAAAAATGATAAAGCCGTCCTGTCCGCCGCTCGAGTCTCCAACTCATCCCTCTGCCTTTGTCCATTCGCACCTTGACTTCCCATTAAGGTCCTACCACTTTGGTGGGTGGCCGAGGGGGGATCGACTGGTCATCTTGCAACAATGGCGCGTATATACAGGTGATGTTAATGTGAGGTACTTGCCGATAGAGCTCCATCACGGAGGTGACATCTTACTAGTAGTAGTATTTAGGGTAGGTGATCGACTGCTGAGGTCATTTGCGCCATAGGGGATGGACAGGAAAGGATGAACGGTGGAGAGAAACCCTGCGTCGGCATCAACCTGCTCTTTACGAAAGGCGCCAATGGGTCCGCAGCTTAACGTCCCATCCGACGGACAGCGTACTCACTCAAAGTGCCCTCCACAAAGCACCTCAAGTAGGGATCGAGATACCTCTGAAAAATATTCAACACCGCCGGGATTTGAACCGGAGCCCTCTGGGTGGGAAGCCAGTACGATAGCCACCGCACCAATCCCGATCCCCGACATCTTACTTTAGGTATCGAAAAACAGTCTCCCTCCCCTTTTCCCCATGCTGGGGTTTATCTTCAGTTTCTCTCATCCCCGCTTTCCGTACTCTGTTTATCTTTACCACTTCATAATTTTGTGTTCTATCGTTCAACTTGTGGATTTTTTTACCCCGATAAAATAATTGTGCTTCGCTAATTGGATTTATGAGTTACAACTACCCCCTGAGAAATATTTAACTGGAACCTTATTTATCAAAATGAATAATATTTTATAGATACGTGATAATCTTAACGTTTATCGAAGTTGAATCGACATTGAAATGCTATATATTTCGTTCCTGAGTATTTTCCGTATTTTTAATGATTATGTTCAAACCGAGTCCGATTACTTCATCAGCGTTTAGGCGTCGGGAAATTTATTGTGTTTATGATTTTAGCAGGATATACTGCAAAAATCTACCTTCACCGGCAGCACGGACTACCGGTAAAGGTAGATTTTTGATCGTGATTTAAGTGCAAGCCCTGCCCAACACGGCATTAAATGCCCTCAAACACGCCCCACATCAGAATAGACCATTCATCGACTCCTCCTGTACTTTGTACGCCTCCCTTCATTCCGTCCAACATGCCTTCCTTCCTCACTTATTCGGCATACTTCCTTGCCTACCATTGTCTCTCCAACATTCCATAGCCCCTTTCTGCCCTAAATTTTTTTATATTGCTTTCAAAATTATCCCAACAGCCTTCTATCTTCCCTCATTATGCCATAAACGTCTTTGTTGTTGATACCATTCCGTAAGCTATACTTTTTCCATCCTCCACATCGCAAAAACTTCCAATCTGCGCTTATCCTTTTTCCCCAACGACCTAGTTTCCGAGCCGCACATAACTATTTGTGACAAAAAAATGCTCACTTATATGTTACTTCTTTATCTAACATATTTACATATCTACTTAAGGTTCTTATCATATACACACTCCTCTTTCTAAATGTATTTTTAACTGAAGAAATTCATCTTTAAATGCCCTCAAACACATCACTCTCTTAAGTATGAATCATTTATTTAATAGTGGTGAACTCTCCTACCTGCAGTGCGTGCAAAACCTTTCGCATTTCCCTCCCATGTCTTTTCCCATTCCTTTCCCTCCCTCCGTCCCTACTCCCGGAGACCGGCGAACTTTTTTGAGCTAGAATTTCCAATTACGCATCGCGAGTTCGGATGGTGGGAGTGCGCAGACGGGGATGTGGGCAAAGGGGTGTGGACGAAGGGTTGAAGAGGTGTGGACGAAGGGGTGGGGGCGAAGGGGGAGGGGTGGGGGCCAAGGAGTGTGGCTGCGTGTGAGGGGATCTCCTCCCCCGACGGCGGAAGGGAGAGGGGGCAGGAAAAGATGGGGCGGAGCAAGTGAAAATGAAGCAAAAATGCTGTCGGACGAGGGCGAGATCGCCGGATACTGGCGAAGCGGGAGACGGGGTGGGGCTATGGGGTTAGTAGCAGATTCCGAGGGATGTGAGGGTCCGCCAGGAAACAAATCCGCGCCTACCCTTGCACTCCCCCCCTGGTCAAGTACTCATAAAATATCATATGATAAACGCGAGCACCGCAAACGTTGGCCGAGAATTTTCTCCGGAGGATTCCAGTTACCATGCCAATTCCAAATAGTTCTGCAACTACGAAACAAATACCTACATGTAGGTGTTTCGGTGTGTAGTTAAATTGTGACTTTCAAAATTTCTCCAACACTCCAATACTATATTTAAAAGTACCATGTTTGAAATAGTATTCTTCAACTCCGCAGTACAAAATTATAAACTACAAAAATACTTCTTATAAAACAACACTACAATAAAATATCATAAAATATTACAATAAAGGGTGCAATGTTAAATCAAACTCTGTTAGTTGATGACTAAATAGTAACACTATTCCAGCAGTCAAACATTTATTATCGACAAAGCTTCAATGCACAGCATTATATTAGGATGATTTCGATGTATGCACATAGTTTATCGAAACTGGTTCAGGAATAAAATTTTCAAATACTGGGGAAGTGCCTCTTCTACTTGGTGATCAATGTGCTCAATGACCTCCACATCCCGCTCGAAACAGCATAATATATTCCCTTAGCCTGAAACTACTTCACTGCTACAACTTCCACGGCATTTAATTCATCGAAATCAGTATAACAATTCTCTTTTCATAAAAACAAAATAATAAAATCTATAATTTTAACATTCATTATAGAGTTACTGTATCCTGCAGCATTACAAAAAAATGTATTCCACTGCAAAGAAGAATGTAGCAATGCAAATGCAACGCGCGAATTAAGAATTGCGTACTGAACCTCGCGAGGCGTCCTCATATTAATAACGACCTCGAAAATCTCGTGAGAGTTCGTATGCCTAGCCTTGGACGAAGGAGATCGATGGAATCCGGAGATAATGTTGGTAATGGAATGGTAGGAATGGATACAGACGGGGAGGAGAGATGCGATGGAGCGGCGAGTCGCCGTGCTTTGTGAAAGAGCTCGATGAGCTCAGCGGAGTGTACGTATTTTGCGGTGAAGGGAGCGGCGGCGACCGTAGGGTTGACCTCGGGGTGGTTGCAGGGAGGAGCGAGCACCCTGTTGAGGGAAGGGAGAAGGGGAGGCTTCCTCGTTGTGCGGGGGGGGGGGGGCGAAAACATTGGCCTGCGGCTGCCGCTGGCGCGGGCACTCCCGCATTTGATGTGTGGTTGTGGGTCGCACTGCCGCCCGCTCTGTGGGGCAAGACCCCGCTTCCTCAATACGCAGCGAAGTATTTGCCGCATTTCTCACTGCTATAAGATGACGAGGAAAGAACACCTGAGCATTTCATCTTCTTTGAAAACGATTTTCAAATAGTTCTGAAATAGATTTAATATTTCGTCTAAACAAGATTTTAAATAGCTTTTATTAATTGTCTAAATTCCTTTTTATTTTTAATTTTCGGATATATATTTATTACTTAAATATTTAATATTTTTAATAAATATCAATTAATTAAAAGCCTTTCTTAATGTTTATGAAATAATTACCCAAAGGCAAAGTAGTTATTATGACTAGGAATGTGATTATTGTTCCTTTCGATTTTCTATTTTTATAATTAAAAATAGTTGAAAATTAATATGAATTTCTTGAAACGCCGGCGGTGAAAAATGAAAGGAAGCATTTATTATTGTTTCTGAAGAAGTGCGCAATATTAATAACAGATGTCAGTTCGGACGGATTTACTTG
Source organism: Hetaerina americana (assembly GCF_022747635.1). Lineage (NCBI taxonomy): Eukaryota > Metazoa > Arthropoda > Insecta > Odonata > Calopterygidae > Hetaerina > Hetaerina americana. Next base: position 14,454,761 of record NW_027286763.1, read on the forward strand.
TTTTACATTTTCATTTTTTTATTGATTACTATATTGTTGTGCATTCCTCAGGTCGCACAAATTTTCTCCACAGTGTACACTAATACTTCCGTCGAATTTTGAACTTTGTTTATAGATTCCGTATCTTCTTTAACTGTAGTATAATGGTAGCGTGAAGTTCTTCGACTAATCCGAGAGTCAAAAGTAAAACCATGGCCTCGCCTGTGCGTGTTCATTGCGCCGAAATTAATTTATTCTCCCAGTGTTCTCAATATATTGCGATATATTCCCCATTCATGCGAGTGCATAAAGATAATTAGTAGTAAATCCATGTTTAGTGAAATTATTAAGCCATTATCAATATATTTCTATCATTATCTTAGGAGAATATCTGAGAACTAATGGGTTGATTCGGAGTGCGACATTTTTGCTCTCAGCGTGATACGTACGTTTCGGTGTGTGCAAGGTTTACATGACATTAAAAAAATATCTCCTTGCCCTTTTTCCAGCTTAACGCAAAAAATGTAACTCTATGTAACCCTTAGGTTAAATTTTTCTAAGATTACAACATTTCAAGATGACTGGACAGCAGTTCGTTCATCTCCTTGAAATGTACTTGAATTAGCGGAAAATACACCCTGGCAGTAGCATTTTTTCTACATAACTCTTGGGAAAGCTGTCTGCATGAAAATACGTACTGAGGTCACGTTTAAATTTTTTCAGCCGTATTGAGAATCTAAATAATTTCAATCCACGTGATCTGATGACTGTGAACTCTTGTGGCATATATTGAATCGTCGAGGGACAATTATTCCGGCAGTGTCGCGTCCGAGGGTCCTGCAGCTCGGAGATATTATCTTCCGCTCGTCATTATTGTTGTAATTGAAATTATGGACGAACGTCAGAGAGCCGTGAATGGTCTCAGGCAATGGGGTGCATTAAAACTTGTTTAAATCGCCTCCCGCGTCCCTCATCCGAATGCCTTCCTCGGCAGTAATGCACTTGGGAAGCTACGCTATTTTTTTCCTCACGAGACTCAGTGTAATATGGAACTGGAAATGTGGATGAAAAGCTTTTAGATTCGAGGTTAGTGCTTTCAAGTGGCGAGGAAAAAACCTTACTGAGAATGAGTCTGTGTACCTCACGGTTTTGTTGGAGCAAGCGCCGGTTAATTCTATTGAAAGGCATGGATTCGACGGCCTTGATGCTCTCGCGTCGATGGCCGTGCGTCTTTATTCCGAGCAGTTCCTTGCAATCGAGAGAGCGGGCGCCGGGAATTATGGTCGGGCCGATTAGAAGAATGACATAGCTGGAGCGTTTTCCGTCGTCGGCGTGGCGTGTCCGCAGCGCCCCGGGCAGAGCAGCGGGAATGACCGCATTACGCTAAACGGATTCACTCTTTGTTGGGTTGCATTCGGTGCTCTCGAAACCGTGAGACGACACTCAATGATCCTCAAAATGAACGTTTTCAGGAGTAACTCTAGGGTGAATGGTAGAAGAAAAAATTTAATCTCATTGGAACATCCGGATCAGAAAACATGGTGGCTTTAAATTGTGAATGTTGTAAACGGTATCTTGCTCTCAATTGAGATTTGGAGTATTTTTAATCGTTTAAGAGTATTCAATAATTTATAAAACAGTGGTGTTTGTGTGCGATTGAATGTATCACCTCTACAAGGTTTGTATAAAAAGTATCGGAAACAATTTTTTTCTGACGTGTGCGTGAAGTGCTGAATTCAGACCGTGTCGGTTAAGTGTGCGCATGATCGCAGATCATATTTGTATGGACAAGATGACAGTTCATTACCAATTATCACTGAAAAGTGGGCGATAGGAAAGATCTGACCTAAAATCGCCCCGAAGGGCATGACGGACGACCAAAAGAAAAGAGTCGAGTGTCTGCTGGCGAAGAACTTCTGAAAGGACGTCGCGACGATTCCCCAACCCCCTTATATTCCCGACTTGGCAACAGCAGACCTATATTTCCTATTCCCAAAAGTAAAATCCTCCCTCAAAGGACACCAACACGGGACCCTAAGGCCGTCAAAGAAGCTTATCCCTAAGAACCTACCGGAACCTGTCTACCAGGGAGACTTCGAGTCGAGTAAAAGCCCTGACAAAAGTGTGTTGACGCTCAAGGGATATACTTTGAAGAATGTTGAGGTATTGTAACAATATCTGAAATAAAGCTATTTTGCCGAAATATTTATACGATGATTTCTATACAAATAATGTACATATAGGATCAAAGAGAGGCGAAGCCGCAAGGGCAAAAGTGTGTCGACACTTAAAAGGGTTGTACATTGAAAAATATTTAGGTATTGTAGTAATATCTGCAAAAAATCTAGTTTAACGAAAATTTTCCCGATACTTTATATGCAAACTATTTAACATGACCAATCAATTATTATTTTCAGACCTATGCACATTTTCAGACCTATTATGTAGTTAGGTACGTAGGGGACTCGGGTGGGGGGTGCGAGAAAGGAGATCTGACTCGAGGTGATATCTCGAGGAAGGGAAAATTAACTTTACGGAGCAGCGAAGTCTTCCGAGGCCATTTTCCATCTTCCGCAGGTCAGGGAAACTGGATACCCCTACCTCCAGACTCCCACCCGATCCCTTCTTCCAAATGTATTCGCTCACTTTGGCCCAATACCTCTGCGGTGATCGGAGAATCTCCTCTGCCGCTTCGGAAACCCTTAATGGATCCCCGGAAGTCCGGTTTCCATCGAAAGGCGAAATATACGTGTAAGGGTGGAATGGTTGAGGACATAATGAACAAGGTTCGAGGGAGGAAAGAGAAGTTTCGGATTCCTCTCCCGGGTGGAAATATAATTCTCTGCTCACTGTTCGCCTCTCTGTCCCCTCCAAAGCGCCCCGGCCACACGCACCTTGCCCTCCTCTCTCTTATCCTCTACCCTCCTCTCTTTCTCGCTCTCTGTCCCTCCCTTCCTCTCTCTCCCCATCGCTTTTCCAACCCCCATACACCGTGACGGAGAGATGATGACGACTTCCGAGGAGCCTCCGCTCTGGATTTCGACGGTATTGCGAGCGTAGATCTCTCTTCCTCCTCTATATATCTCCCTCTCTCTCTTTCTCACCTTCTCCTCTCGCCCCCCGCTGAGGGAGGCGTCGGGCGAAATACGAGATGGGGGGGCAGCATCGTGAGTGTTTGGGGCCGGGAGAGGGCTGGGAGGGGTGACAGCGCGTGGGCAGATTGGATTATGGAAGAAATGAAGTAGAGGCCGGAGTGACAGAGGGGCAGGCGGGGGGGAGGACTCATCCGCCTCTTCTGACGAGGATATTGTGTGATGTTTTATAGGTTAGGGGGGTGTGAGTCTCTGATATCAGGCTTCCCTTTTCGGAATGCTATAATGATGAATAAAAGATGTTTAAGATTGTTCAGCACATTTTAATCATATTGTCGACCACGTTTTCAACGCATACTCGTCATTTTCAATACGTTGTTGAAAAACGGCTAGAAGCAGACTTATGAAGGGTCACCAAGGTGGGTGGGGGATGTACTTTTAGGATGGTGAAGGAAGGGCAGGATGGGGGAGGATGCGAAAGTTGGTTGAGTGATGTCATTGGCTTCAAATACTCAACTCTTTTATGCTTGGTTATCGACTCATTATCCCTGTCCGCTTTCTTTGTCCTCTCTCTACTTTGACAATTCCTATCTCCCACACCTCACCTTCTCACTCACCAAACTCCTATTCTCCCAGCCTCGGTTACCCTAAATAAGTCTCCCAAGAACCATTTTCCTGAAAATTAAACGTAAAAGTTAAACAGCAGTCGACAATATATTAATAAGGTTTGCAATATTACTTAGTATCTTTTACTCGTCCTGAAAGTGTGTCCACGTTCAAATTGCGACCGTTGTTTCAGAACTAATAAACACATGCATGCAGGGTATTTTATCTGTCATCGAGTGTGTAATATCATGCTAGGACTAATATATTGGAATTAACTGATAAATGGAGGAGTGATGTAAAGTTTTCTACTTCAAGGAAATATTTATTTTGAAAAATTCGATGTTTATGCATAATTTTTTAATCATACCTGATAATTATGTGGAAACATCGAGAGTGGTCATATTTCTTATGCAGAAAACGGTCAAACCTCCCCTTTTCTCATCTCCACAAGTGATTCATGTAGACAACTCTCTGCGTGGTAGTTAAGCCAAATACCAGATGCTAGTTGAGGACAAGAACGTTCAGTCTTAAAGGTGCGTTCTCTCATTAATGCGTACGTAATGATACCGGCTAGTGGTACTAATAGGGTCGCCAACACTGCCATTATATCTAATACTTCACTAGGTGTTGCCTAGTGTGAAGCCTGAACGTATCTAAGCTACCATATTTATCCAGACCTTACAAACCGTTGCCGACATCATGGCACACTGTATTTTGGAATAATTTCTCATGTTCAAGCATGTCTTAAAGTTAGCATTATACATCGGGCATGATAGAAACTATATATTTTTAAATGTAACTTCTTTCTTAAAATAGTATAGTGCTCAATTAATTATCAGATAGGATCCGAAGCCGAATTATTCATTTCATTCCGAAGCCTTTTCTATTTCCCTTAAATTAAGTCCAGAACGGTATAAAAATTGCTTGGTTGGTGTTGACAGAGACTGTTTTCAAAAATTCATATCATCCACCAAGAGGAATATCCAGATTTCTGCATTTGTTACAGTTTTCGTTGAAACCATGCTGGAGATGAAGTGCATCCGAGGACAGAATTGAAACGTCCGAAGTTTCAAAAAATAGGCTGAAAGATGACCGATAGCGATGTAACTTGACGAGGCTTTCCTGGAAGTCCTAGGCCGGAACGATTATCTTGGAGGGCCTTGAGAATCGGGGGCTGGGGGAAATCCCTGTTACGGAGCGATGGGGAGGAGTCGTGTAATTGGAAAGGGAGAGGTGGTGGGAGGGGGCGGAGACGTCTCGTCGCCCCTCGTGTGGCGATGACCCGTCGTCCATCCGTCCCGAGAATGCTTTCGACAGATGAGAGGGAAGTATGAGAGGAATGGACGACTCGGCGGAGATGACTAACTGGAGGTTTGACTGCAGCGACGTACCATTCGCCTCGTCTCAAAGTTTTCTGCGATCCTGAGGGAATTAAATCACAAGAATTAGTATTGGGGACGACGTGTGATAATGATTCCCTCTTGCGGGAATATACTATTTCCGAGTCAATTGAGTAATCAATCAAATATATATTTTGATTTCGTTTTTGTTCCTGTTGGGAAGTGTTTTAGATGAAGATAAGCGAAGTAATAATGGTATTGTAGGAATACTAGCTTCAGTTGGAAGAAGCACTTACAAAGATGAAGACGTGCATGTCTAGGATCTCAAGTTAAGCTGTAAAGAACTAATGATTTAAAACATTTAAAAGAAGGGCACTCCTTAATGACACTGAAACGGTCTTGGAGGCGAGGGATAAATGTAAATTAGAGATTTATGAGATGCGGGTGTGCAAAAGAATGGGAAATGTAAAATAAATCGAAAGGAAATCAAACAGGAAGTGTTTTAGGCATAGTTGGGGAAACGAGAAAATGGCCGGGGGAATTGAAAAATGGTGAGAAATGAGGATGCAGAGCATATGGAGTGGGCATCGAATTTTGATGGAGGACCGGGAAGAATTTTGGGTAATCTAGAGAGGAGGAAGGAGGACATGTTTATAACGGACGTGTTGAACGGAATGCAGGGTGTCAGAGTATATACAAGGTTACTTACGGTTAAATGTTAAATAGGGTATTAGGTGTATGCGAAACTTTGCCGAATTGGATCGCATGCAGCGTAGAGGAGCTAGATTTGTAAAACGCTCTTATGATAAACTTAGTAGCGTATCCAAAATATTAGAGCGGCTAGGCTGGGAATCACTCACGGAGCAAAGGTCAAATTACAGATTAAAGCTTTTACATAAATTGGAAGGAGTTCTCATTAGCAGTGATGTTAAAAATGTATTATTACCCCCATGGAACTACGGTAGGAGATCATGTCAATAAAATTGGAGAGATTAAGTGTAGAACAGATATATTTAAGATGTTATTTTTCCAAGAACGAAAGAGGATCACAACATTGTTCGACCGCGGTAGGGTCATGTTTGGGTAAAATTATTCTGGCGTTATTTCACCCCCTGTGACACAATCTAGAGTTGGCTTAAATATATAAACTTAAAAGCGTAGCAGTATCTGTGCATATCAAAAACCTCCATTAACTCGTAGAATGCCATTGATAATATTAATTCAACATTTTTTCATTGAAACGACGCGTAGACTGGATTCGTTTATACAAAAAATGACCCGGGACGGTTTGAAATGATGAAGAGAAAGGTAACTTGTAATGGCTCTCTCGTTGAGAAAATGTGTTTGTAATCGTATGACTCATGACTCTTGTATCTTTTTACACATCTTCCTCCTCATTTGCCTCCACCGCAATTACTTCTCTGAAATTTAATTTCAATTCTAAACCCAGTTATCTATGTCTTCATTTTCTTCTTGAATTCTTGTTTAAAGAAAAATCCTCAGTTCCACAGCCTAAATCCATGCTTAATGAAAATTTGCTTTTTCTTGTCGCCAAAAATGCGTTCTCATTTTAATGTATAAATATATATTATTATAATTATACTGATTGCCTCATTAGATTTTCACCAAAACCTCTCCATTGACTTTCGTATTCTACGCAAGGGTATTTCACGTTATAGCGCTAATATTTCTATTGTTCCTGGGGCAGATCGTTTCTTCGAGTCGATTGCATCAGCCCGGTGCAATCGATTACTCAAGTGGACCACCCGGTAAATGAAAATTCTATTTAAATAAAGCCCAAAGACTTGACCCAGAAAATTAAGGAACGGAAGGACGAGTCCTTTACATGGTATCGGTTTCTATGTGGCGCGTTAAATTTGCATAAATTTCGTCGGGCGTTTTGATTCTCCCGAATGAAGGGTCGGGAGGGGAGAACGCTCAAAATTTTATAAGGGGCAGTCGTCAAATGAAAACCAAACACCCACCAGTCCGCGTAATAAGTCATAAGACACAGTCCGCGTGAAAGGTGGCAAAACTGTTGTTTCGTATCGGTAGTGGTAGGAGAGGTGCATAGTGACAGCTGACAGGCGCGCGCCGTTGTTGGGTGATGTCCTTGCTGGTGCCCGGACTGTTCTGGGGTGATAGTCCGTTAGGCTATCATGCAACTGCTCATTTAAGTTCAAATCTAAGGGAAATGATTTTAGTCTGAATCAGATTAAACTTTACGCTCAGATACTTTCACCTCCACTTTAATCGCCCATTTTATTTTGGTTGAAATATTGCACCTTATTTGTATTGGTTTTGGCTGAAAAATTACGCCCTACAGGTATATGGTGAGAAAAAATGCAAATAAACCTATGGTTATGCGGTTTTCCAGAGAGAAAAAAAGCAAGCTAAATGTTAAAATAGGAGGGTAAAATCTGGAAGGAGTTAGAACCGTTTACCTATCCTGGAAGTGTTTTGAACCAAAATGGTCAAAGTAGTAGTGACATAAGGAGGAGACTTAAGTGAGTCAGAGAAGCTTTCACGAAAGAGAAAGAATTGATTACAGGGACGTTGGGTAAGGACGCTTAGAAAAGGCTCAGAAGTTCTTTACAGCGCGGAAAAAATGGCGATTGAAGCAGGATGATATGCGTAAATTGAATGCTTTTGAAATTTGGGTGTTAAGAAGGATGAAGAAGGTTAAGTGGACCGAAAGGAAAACAAAATAGTAGGTGCTTGGTATGTTAGGGGAAGAGAGGCGGTTGTAGGGAGAAAGACAGAAAAAATAGATGAAAAGCATATTGATCGGCAGTGGGATGTTGAAGACTGTAATATAGGGGAGAATGTTGGGAAAACGAGAAAGCGGTAGGAATAGAATTTGGATGTTGGACGGAATGAAGGGAGGAAGTCATTATGTGGAATTAAAGAGGGAGGGACAAGGACTGTACCATTTGGTAGTTTAGATACATCGAAAACCTATCTTAACCGTTAGATCACCGATACTAAATAGTAATATTTGCCCTGAATTTGGACAATGAATCAAATTTTTATACCAAGATCTCCGGCGGTAAGGTTTTTGGGTGACTGCCCTCCGGGTGGATTGGCCGCCTGGTTCGCGGGGCGGCGAACGGCATAAATACGAGCGGCGGCCGGAAAGGCCTCGCCCGTCTCTCGCGATCGCACGGAGCACTGAATGTTCACGTAAATGGGGGGGGAGGGGCGACACTCACGGCGGTATTATTGCGTCCGGATGACAGGAGATGACTCTGTGTGTGCGCGCGGGTGACCACGCGCGAGGGCTTGCGGGGGGTAAGGGGGGGTAGGAGGAGCAGGAGAGAAGGAGAACGGGGGGAAGGGGACTCTCAGTTTATGAAATTCGGCCGCGGTTTTGCGACTTGAGATGTTGTTCCCGCTGTCCTGACCTGATCCTCCTGCATTAACTCCTTTAGGTGATATATGTACTATACTGCCGCACCCCCTGCAACTCCCCCCTGTCAGTGGTTAGCACACCGCACTGCGCTCCGTTGTAACGCGACAGCATAGCGTGGCGTGTTTCCAATCCGAAAATAGTCCTTTCTGGGTTACCTGGAGTTTTTTTAAATTCAAAAACGTTTTCCCTTTCTTTTTGCTCCGACGCCTGAATTATTTACCGCACTGCGAAACCCCGTAAAGTTAACTACGTAATGCAGAGACGTTAGGTCCGTCCTCGCGTTGCGTATATTAGGGAAAAAATAATTTTTCGACTTGCATTTTTTAATTAATTTAAAAATTGAGTATGTTCAGTTTGTTTGCGTTACTATTATTATTAGAATGGCTCAGAAATGTGTTAGGTTTACCTTTTTGTAACAATATTCGAATTTCGCGGTCAAGTATGGTGTACGAGTTTAAACTTGAGTGGTCGTTGAATCAATTTAAAAATATGCTTGCATATATTTCTATGAAATTGTGTGGGTAACAATCTTAACCAGCATTCTGGTTAAATCCTTTTAGTGCTCATCCGCATAAAACAATTCCACTTTTATTCAGATGAAGTTTAGCTAGCAATAGATGGGAATACATTGCATAAAATCAATCAATAATGGCTGCTCATTGTTCTTCAAGCATATACCTAAATACCAAAATTACGAGTCAATCCTTTGACAGAACCGAATCAATTGCTAATGAAGTATGTTTGGTGTATTTGTGTGCGATAAACGGTAACACTTAAGAGGACCGGAATGAGAAAATAACGATCACCAAGAAACTGCCTTCAACGCTTCTCCCTTCAGAATTTGTGGTTCACGGCATTGGCGGCGGTCAGAATAAAAATACGTGGTTATTAAAAATATCAAATACTTATGAAACATATAGGTGTTCACCCCATTTCAACAATCATTTATTCATTTCCCTGTCGAGTTTCGCAGTGTCCTTTGCAATCTAAGTCAATTAGAATCCACGGCGAAATGGGACGCATTAACCACGGACTGTGAAAAGGGCGCATGCGCCGTCAACGGGCCGCTCGCTCGCTTCGGCGGTAATGAGGAGCCCCGTGATTGATTATCCATCTGGGTGGTGGCGTTTGCTTCGCGGTCCCCCTTCGGGTCGGAGGCAAACTCCCTCCCTCCCCCCCACCCTCTCGCCCCGGACCCAGTTGGCGGTTGGACCAAGGGTGAAGGACTGCTACCTACGCAGGGGGTTAGATAGATTTAGAGGAGTGAGCGAGCTCTGAACACCTCAACCCTTCTCTCAGAACGGCCTTGGGGGCGGTATGCGTCCATTTGCATGTGTTAATTATTTTTATTTTCATTTATCTCTTAAACGCAATCGAGCGGTAGGCACCTACGCAATAAGATCAACATTTAATGAGCTTCCAATTTATTGTAATCATCGTCTTCTTGGGTTGTTCTGCCGCGTTAAAGGATCTCTCATGGTTTACCTCTATTGGAGAATCATGCTTCTCCTGAGCCGTGCTCTTAATTTCTTTATATTTTCCCCCAATTGTTACCTTAATTCATCCCTGCGTTCTGGATTACTCTTAGCTTTGCTCCTCACCATCGACCTTAACCATCAATAATTTATGATTCAAGGTTAAAAAAAATTATTATTTATTTTTTTCAGTTTTCAATAATACGCTGTAGCATAGGGTAGTCCGAAAGCATAAAGACACCCAAAGTAGACTAACCCTTACTAATAATATTCGCCACGCAATAAGAATGCATACACCCATCCTAGATATTACTTAAAGCGTAAGCACAAATAATAATAATGAGAATAATAATTTTCAAATATAATATAATAGGAAAAAAAACAGAACGTAACGGAAAACAAAGGCATAATTTATGCTCATAAGAAATGTTTCTTTACCTGTAAGAGATAGCGTGGCGTAATGATGTTTTGGATTCGGAACTTGTTTTAAGGCCAAAACCGATTTTAATCTTTCGAGCATTAAAATCACTTGATGGCAAAATTAAAATTGAAGTTTTAGTTTTCCAAAATTCCATTCACGAACTACGGGAAAGTTTAGTAGTCTTGATCGCCCATCAGTGTTTAACCGGAAAATTCCTTTTATGAATGGAAAATTGGCAGACGAAGGAATGGAAAACATAAGTGTGGAGAACACCTCCAGTTTTTAAACTCCAAAATTTAATTATACGGACATTAATTTTGAAATGGCCTTTCATTTCTATATTGAAGACCAAGATTAAGTATTTTCAAAGTGACTTTTCTTTTCATTTTGAATTCCACGGTTCAGTAGTACTACTACTTTTCACGTCAATTTCTACTTACCATAATAAATAAACGGTTTAATTTCAATTTACCTTCTTCACATGCTTTAAGGGCTCTGACTACGTGACTTTCACTTTCCTGGTAACGTGGCCGCAAACTCACTTCATTCGTTGTTGACAGCTCTGAGAACGGAACAATTGAATTATTGGAAACTCAAGCTGAACGAAAATTGAATTTGTGGAGAAATAGTTTCTGAAATTCGATATTTCAACTCAGGCAACCATTTTTGCGTATCAAAAATGGAGTAATACTAGGTCTAGTCTTTCGTAATTTACTAGCCCCATTTGTCCAAACAGAAAACCAAGAGTTTTCCGTAGAAGTTTTATTGCATGCCTGTGAGAAAGAATAATTAATTTACCCTCTTACTTCAAAGTTAGAGATGGTTCATCTAACAGATAATGGCTTCTACTCTCGGCAGCCTTTCCGCCCAGAAATAATAAAATGAGAAAAGTTTTCTGTGCAGCATCGTCCACCCTACCCGTCAGACCACCCCGGTGACTTTTCCATCTCTCGCAGAATTTTGGTGAAATCAAAGTAATGTGACTTCAATGAATGTTCACAATCTAAAACATTTTTGTTAATGAGATTACGAGCTTCTCACATGCATCTGGAAAATTTTGCCGCGGAGTTTCAGTTAGCGTTTATTTACTATCCACACAAAGTCCGGCGTTTTGCTGATTTTGAATAGGTTTGAATGGGAATATAAAACCAAATGTCAAAAATGTTATTATTATAGGTATTTCAATACTGACATACTACGTGACAGCTTCAACACCACTCATCTTAAAATGCTATCGTTACTTAACCTTCACGATCATATTTGAAAGCAATTCATCATACGGGTAATAGACATGCCTGTCTTGGTTCATGAATTATTGACAGAACTGATAAAGTTGTCAGCTTTTCACAATTCCTTTTTTCCTTCTATTCAGCTCCTGAGGTAATACCACAACATTGCGAATGAAAATTTCCATTACTTCAGCCAAGACGGTTGAAATTTTAAGATCATAAAAACTTGAACATGCGCAGATTTACCAAGGCTCAACAAGTAATGAATTGGATTAATATTTTCCTCTCTGATTACAAAGATTCTAATCTTAAAACACTTGACAACAAAACTCTCAATCTGTATGAACTCCCATGCACCCTTGTGTAAGTACGCATTGTCCTAAGCGTCCTTCCACTCCGTGGTTGACCAACGAAATTCTTCCTCCTGCTACAGAAAGAAATATCTATCGTGCTTAATTTTTTCACACTGTAAAATATAATATGAAAAATTCAAACCTTTTATGAATCACTTATAAAACCGAGCATCGTCGCTACAAAGTTTAAAACCAAACTCATAATGTCTCTCGAGAGGCTATAGCCAATGGATTCAACGAATGAATTGCGGCGTATCTAAAAGTAATATTTAAGAAGTCGCTGGTTGAGCACAAGGTTTCCAGAGATTAGAAAAAGGCAAACGTAACACCAATACTAAAAAATGGAGACAAGGAGGAACCGAGCAATTGCAGAACTATTTCCCTCGCATCCATTTCGTGCAAGGTTATGGAACATATAGTTGCTATGTCAATCATGAGACACCTCGATAATCAAATAATTAATGAAAAATCTCCACGGTTTCCGAAAAGGTAGATCCTGCGAGACACAACTTGCGCTTTTTGTTCATGATATTCTTATTTCGGGAGCGAGCAATGTTCCAGGGGACGCGATTATCCTAGATTTGAAGGAAGCCCTCGACAAAGTACGTCATAGTAAACTATTCGCAAAGCTAGAAGCATATGGTATAGATAAAAATATCCGGGGCTGGATTAAAGACTTTTTGAATGGTCGTGTTCAAAGAGCAGTAATAGATGGAGTTATCTCAAACGCAGTAGAAGTTACTTAAGGTGTTCCCCAGAGAAACGTCATCGGACTTCTTTTAGGAATACGTTAACGACCTTGACTCCATAGTCACCAGTAAGCTACGTTTATGTGACGATGATGCGGTGGTTTACCGTGATATCCGTGGTCCCGAGGACACAGCAGCTTTGCCAGATGACCTTAATGCTATACAACGCTGGGGTGTCATTTGGCGATAAGAATTAAACTTAAAAAAGTACGAAGTCATAAATTTTTGGAGAAAGAGCAATTCCCACCCGAACGCCTACTGCATTGTGAACACCGGAATGGAATGTGTAGACTGAATTAAATACCTAGGCGTTACCCTCACTCGCGATCTCTCCTGGGTGACACACATCCAAGGTATATGTGGACCAGCTAAGAAAAATTAGGATTTATTAGAAGAGTGCTTGGTATATGTGATGAAAGGGTTAAAGAGAAATATTAACTGTCATTAGTTAGGTCATTTAGAATATGCTGCAAGTATTTGGGATCCTCACGAAGTCGGATTAATTGCTGAATTGGATCGTGTAGAGCGTAGGGGAGCTAGATTTGTGAAACGTTGTCATGGTAGACTTAGTAGCGTGTCCAAAGTATTAGAGGATCTAGTCTGGAAATCACTCACGGAGCGAAGGTTGAATTATAGATTGAAGTTCTTGCATAAATTGGAAGGAGGTCTCTTTATCAGTGATGTCGAGGATGTATTATTACTCCCATCACCTATCCTGTACTATGGTAGGAGAGTTCATGTCAATAAAATTAGAGAGATTAAGTGTAGAACAGATAGAATTAAGATGTCATTTTTTCCACGAACGATAGGGAATCATAATGACATTATTCGACCGTGGTTGAGTTATTTTTGGGTAAAATTATTCTGGTGTTTTTTCGCCCCCTGCCACACAACCTGGCGGTGGCTTTCAGGGTATACATAAATGAAATAAAGAAATACATTAGTGAGATTTAGGAGAGGGAAGAAAAAGCGCTCAACGGAAATCCGAGTCGACGGTGAGCCGAAGGAGAGAGGAGAAACAATTTACGTGTTTTGTCAAACTTTTGAAAGAGAAAGTTTTTGCCCATTGGAAGGGATAATGGCGGGGAGAAGGGCAATAGCATGCTAATTGGTAGCATTTATTCGTTTAAATGTGGAATCACTCCTCGGGTGTTAAATGTGCAGAAAATTGTGCGTAGAGAAAATGTCGATTCAAAAACACGCTTTTCATGTTTATTTGTAATTCCAAGTTTCTTATTATTGTTGCCGTAGGTTAAACTGGAACAAACTACAGTATAACCAAGTAAAAAAAAGGTTTTACTATCGAGGAAGCTGCTCTAATCCCAGAAATGAAACAAAGAAACCGATATTTTTGGAAGTTTTGTTTTAGGAAGTTTTGGGGGTTTAATGTAACATCTCTCAGTAATTTAAATAAGTAGGTACGTAAATAAAATGCCCTCTCTGAAACACACCACCTTGTTTATCTGGAACTCGATAGTTTGTACCATGGTAGCCGTGTTGTTAGCGACTAGTAATCAGGTACGTTTTCTCGCCGACGGGAGGCGTCGCATCTCCTCCGCTATATGTCTCCCCTCCTCCCCCTTCTGCTCCACCCCGCCCGTTAATTTGGCGCCACGCACCCGCCTACCCCCCTCTCAACCGTCCCACTCACCCACAGCCCATCCCTCTCCGCCCGCCGGTGACGACGAAGGTCGTCCCCGCTTTCCTCGCCATCTCTCTTCGTGCAGCGTACTTGCTCCTCTGTGCACTCGATTTGTACACTGCCCCTCTGCATAGTTTTTAGCTGCATGGTATGTGAACTTTTTCTCCTGTGTTTTCAAACTTTTCTCTAAACATGTTTCTCTCTTCTGTTCTAATGTTCACTTATTAGAAAAGACTGTGTTTTCTGGTTAGCCGAATCTTTGTCCACAAGCGGATAATGTGAAGCTTGTAATGTGCATGTATATGTAATTCATAATCCCATCGACCATTTTTTGGTGTACATTTATTTAAAGGAATCAAAGAGTGTTGGTCGAGCCGCGAGCAATCAGTTTTGAGGAGTACTACACTATGATGCATAGATTCTGCTATTTGGCGAAAGTGACCGCAATTTTCCGTATAACACCCTGCGCCGTTTTCTATTTTTTTTAACCGTGCTAGTAATGATAAGATCACTCTTATTGTAAAGGTCTTGAAAGATTGGAGGGCGTTAAGTAAGCACGGTAGAGGGAGGAAGAGAATGGACCTTTTGGACGGCATGAAGAGAGATAGGAAATCTGACTTCATGCCGTCCAAATAAGAAGACCTGAATACGAGAAATCTCGTGATAAATTAATGTTCGGGGCAATCAGGAAGTTCACGTAAGGCGTGATAGTTGTTGGGGCCGTTCAAATTGTAACTTTAATTGGAAAGGCCACATCTGAGACTCGCGGATCTGCCGATTCGATGCTTTTCGTCGCTTCTCGACTAAGGTGAGATTTGCTGTCACTCGCCGCCATCTCGTGTACTTCGGAATCTTCCGCGTACAATTTCCTTCTCATCTTTTCACCGATATCCCTCTTAGGAGCAAAGTTCAAACTTTCCTCAGCATCCAATAGTTTCGAGGTCCAGTTCAATTTAATGAATTTAGTTGCAGAACTCATTACCAGGTGAACAACTGATATGGATAGGCGTGTGGGATAGGTAGTTGGGGAGGTAGCCAGATAGGGGAGCAGAATGAGAGAGTCATGTCAAGTTTCCCTGGGTGGAAAGCAAGGAGAAGGTAATTTTTCGTCGGAATACTTATAATCCCACGGGGAGTAAAATGTGGAGGGTCGGCAATGACTTTTGTACCCGAGGTATTAAATCGCATATTTAACTGATTCAGCATCTATTCGAAATAGGGACGGCAGCGTTATATGGTACACTCGAACGTGAAATTCCTGTTATAAATGAATCCGCAGTCACATATTTATTCTATCAGCTTAATTGTTAGCGTGGGTAACTTTGTTCATATTGACTTTGACTGTGGTTGCAGTTATTTCCATACATATTAGGAGTGCAGGTATAACGAAGATACGTAGAAGGAGACGAGAGGCATTTGAATTCGGGATTGGTTTCGACGGAGGGTGGCAGGGCAGGTGAGACGTCCATTGTTGGTGAGTTATGAGGGGAGGGGTTGGGTGTGGAAGGCAACAGAGGGAGTCAAGGAATTCCATGATGATACCGGACGGCGTCGTGTCATCTCGAGGGAAATCAAACTCTCGACCTGGTTTTGGGCCCAACTCATTGCATTTCTTAATCAAAGTAGTTGTCTATTCTCGGAAATATAGCCAACCACGATACGCGGAATTAACTAACTTCACTTCCATACCACCAGATGGTAGTCAAATCGTGTGTCGCCTAAAGCGCTACATGGTTTGTACAAAAAATATCAGGAATATTTTCGGAAAAATGGATTTATTTCAGATATTACGACGTTATCTCAAAATTCTTCGAAGAGCATCCCTTGAACGTTGACGCAATTTTGTCAACGGTTTCTCCGCGACTCGTAGGCTCTCTGGTTGGCGGATTCGTTAGGGTCCTTAAGGGTAAGCGTGCAAGCGGCTTTGATGGCACTTAGGGTTCCGTGGTAGCGTCCTTAGAGAGATAATTTCACTTTTGGGAATAGGATTTAATCTCCTGGCGTCTATTAGAGACTGTAAGGTGGTTGGGACATCGTCGCGATACCATGGAGAAGGGCTTGGCAAGCAGGAACTCTACTCCTCTCTTTTTGTCGTCCGTCAAGACCTTAGGTCACGTTTAGCACAGAGCTTTCACATCGCCAAATCGTCAGTGATAATCGACAATAAACTGTCACCTTATCACTGCAAATACGATCTAAGATCATGCGCACCTTAACCATCACATCTGAATTCACGCATTCCTCAGGGACAGATGTTACTAACACTTTTTACACAATCCTTTTATATTACCTATAGCGTATTGTATTAGAATTCACAGGGGAGTTTTCGCCACCTAGGGAGTGGAAATCATCAAAGGGTGGGACATCACCAAAGACCTTCTGCAATAGCATTGCGACGAAACCCCAACCCCTTACACTCCCGACTTGGCACAGGAGACACCTTATCCCCAAGTGTAATCCTCCCTCAAAGGGTACCACCATGGGACCTTAAGTGCTGTCAAAGAAGTAGTGGTAGTTTGTAGGGGAGGCGACTGACAGCTGAGGTAATTTGTGCCTTTAGGGATGGGCAGGAAAGGATGAAGGGTGGAGAAAAACCCGGCGTCGACATTAGCCTCCTCTTAATGAAAGGCGCCAAGGAGTCTGCAGCTTGACATCCAATCCAACGGACGGCGTACTCATTCAAAGTGCCCTCCACAAAGCACCTCAAGTAGGGATCAGGATATCACTGAAAATATCTGTCACCGCCGGGATTCGAACCCGGGCCCTCAGGATGTGAAGCCAGTACATTAGCCACCGCACCATCCCGATCTCCGCCGTCAAAGAAGCTTGCAAGCGTACCCTTTAGGACCTTCCGGAGTCTACCTACCACGGCCTTCGAGCCGTGGAAAGGCCGCTGGAAAAATTGTTTCGACGCTCAAGAGATGCCCTTAGAAGAAATTTGAGGCATTATAAAACTCTCTGAAATAATACTATTTTTCCGGAACTTTCCCGATAATTTTCATATAAACCAAATACACTCTATTGCCCGGGACGTTGTTATAGTCAGTGGACTCATCCATCTATATTTTTTAGGGCAGAAACTCTAGCTCCGCGCCCATTCGCCCCAGCCCCCAGGGTCGGTCGCCCCCTCATTTCTCCGAGTACCCGTCCTCGCCCCAGTCGCCCCCTTGCCGTAACAGCAATATATGCGTTTGCTTTTCCATTGCAGTCCGCGTCTCATCTCATTTCGCGTCTCAGAACTCCCTCTTTCGCCGCCTCTCCGCTCTATTCTTCTTCCCTCTGCATAATTTATGCCGACTTTCTGTTCTCATTCTCAATTTATACGCGAGACGAGGTGAGGTTTCTTTGTTTCATACCGGTCGGATCGCCCGAGTTCTCTCCCCCTTCCCTCCTCTACCGTCCTCACTCCTCTCCTACTGTTTCCTGATGCGTACATATTTCAAAAAGCACGCAGATAGCGTGATTTTGTATTCAATTTGGAAAAAATTTTAGTCAATTCAAGTGCTGGTTTATATTTTACCCAGATATTTTTTTCGCCTGCTCTCGGATGCGATCGTTAATGAAAGCATATTTTCTAACACCAATCATTTAATCTAATTCTCTGATTTGTGCTCTTCAATGCATGCGGTACAATAAATAGCTAATGTTCAAATTTATTCGAATCGCTAATTGTGAGAGGAGGTGACTCAACACGACCCATGTCCTACGCAGTTTTTCATTCATTCAATTCTTAATATCTTCCTTCTTTTGTAACTTGGGTCAACGTATTTTTGTTACCTACTAGTTATTATTTCGCCTTTACTGATCATTTTCAGTCAAGTAAGTCTGTTGATGGTGGTTTCCTTTTCACTGCCTAA
Source organism: Hetaerina americana (assembly GCF_022747635.1). Lineage (NCBI taxonomy): Eukaryota > Metazoa > Arthropoda > Insecta > Odonata > Calopterygidae > Hetaerina > Hetaerina americana. Next base: position 14,472,916 of record NW_027286763.1, read on the forward strand.
CCTCAGCTTCGTGAAGAATTCCACAGTAGTGCAAAGTATTCCGATCCAAAGTATTCTATTTGAAGGCAGGTTTTAGACCGTCTCTATCGATTATTTACTTTTACGCATCACTAGAACTTCCTCTTATTTTCCCGACATTTTTTATTTCCTTCAATGAATCTTCTGCCTGCCATCATGCTGTCTGGAAAGGTCACTCTATTCACCTCTCTTACCTTCCATTTGCCCATACATACCCCCCTCTATCAAAGATTACAGCATCAACATTTCCTCCATTCACTTTCCCTGCCTTTCCTTATTTGCCCTTGCACCTCACCTCTGTCTCTCCCATCCTGTTAAAAAACCTCCACATTTGTCTTCCTCACTGCACTGCATATATTCTCGATTCTCCGCCGTACCCACATCATAAGAATCTCCAATATACACTCTTCCTCCATGATCAAATTCCAGATGTGAAGAACATCCACGAAGTGCTACGCTACATATGAAAAACTTTACTTATTTCCTTCGCATCTTTATTCAGTGCGCTCGTCGTAAATTCTCTTTTTCTTATCAATACCTCTTTTGCTATTGCAAGTCTTCCTTATGTCCCCATTGTAATTACCCTATTCCTCTAAAATTCTTCTCATTTGGTTTCATTTGTACGCCACAATCACGAGAGAGTATCTTAGTAATCCATTGAAAGAATTCATTTATTGCGATCTCGGACGCAGTAAATTAGATACCTATTATGAGCCACCTCACTGCATTTAAAGAAAATCAATTTTTATTTACGGGTACATTATTGGTGAGTGAGTATGTGTAATTATGAGAGTTGACTCCTGGATGGGAAAGCGGGTCACAAATTTAGAAAAGATTTATGATAACATCCGTTATGGTATTTATATTCCATGCAAATGATTTACATACGCAGAATAACCGTCGGAAAAATTATTACTTCTCCAGCATGTTAGAAGCTACTTTTATAATGAACATGAGTGATTTATGAACGTGGCGTAGTTTGGAATGAAAGGTGTAGTTTTCTTAAAAAAACGATTAGCCGGGTTACGGATTTCCCTATTTTTTCCCTCGACCTGCGTTTCTCTGCTTGCCCGTGTAATATCAAAGTCTGGATTGTTTCCTAGACGTGATGACATCCTCCCCCTCTTCTTCACCCACCCTCTCTTCTCCATCCCCCTTGCCACCCCCACCCCCCCGAAGATGACTCCGTCCCCTTTCTCTTCGTGCCGTTGTTCTTCCGCGGAAGCTTCTACCCTTTCCTTCCCTCCGCACACTACCTCTTCTCCATCTCCTCTCTCATTAAGCACCCCCGTCCACCACCTCTCTCCCTCCCATCTCTTCACCTCCCATCTGGGCATTCGTGTAATTTTGGCGCCTATAAAACCGGAACCCTGCGTCGCCGTCGTAAATATCACCTTCCCTCTTCCAGCAGCAAAAACCCTCGTTCATCCCTGCTTTGCTCTCTCCGCTTAACCCCCCACCCCGTTATTCCATCCTTCCAACGCTATTTGCACCCATCCTTTCCTCTCGTTTTCATATCTCTTGTTCACATCTCGTAGTTACGTCCTCTACCCTATGACTTGCGAGCGTTCGCCGTTGTCTGCTTCCCACAAATACGAGCTTCCTCTCCTTGCTAACCACTTCTGTTAACATCAGCAGTTTTGATTTCTTACTAAACAGTTGTGATATTTCAATTATATACTTTAGGAGCATGGATCCCTTGTGTTTATATCTGCGTTGAAACGATAAATGTATGAGAAATGGATGGAATCAGAATTATTTTTTAAACCGATCAAATTCAACTATATAAAGTTTCACTAAAAAATTGTGTCATAACTTCACTTTAATTGCATAAATAGTCAATATTTCAATCAATCTATCTAATTAAGAAGCCAGTAGCTCATTGTAGAAGGTATCGCCCTCTTGGTAGTACCCTACCACTCTTTCCGGAGTTCCAATGCATTGTCACGGAATCACCGTTCCCACGGCTTTTCGGGGCACCTCTGCGCACCGCAGGCCTGCCCTCACTTACGGTGACTGCAAAAACAAAAATGGACGGAGAGGGAAACAAAAGATGAAGTTATAGGCATGATTGGGGAGAGAGACGAAAGCTGGGAGAAACTGAAAGATGGCAGGACAATTGCATACAGAGGATGGAGAGAGGGTACTCTCCATTAGCAGTAATGGGATGTTGAATGCATTGAAAGAAATGGGAGAATGTTGTTTAAGAGGAGAAAGGAAAAGAATGATCAATTTTGACAGAATTAAGAAGAGTAGAAAGTAGGTGTGTATGGAGCTAAAGAATTAGTTCTTGTAATTATATTGGTTTAAGAATATTTTTGGTGTAATTAGTTAGGTCTATGGAGAACAGTGATGTAGTAGCCTAATCAGAAATCAACCCTAACCTATTAGACTGCTAGTAATAATAATCGTTCAAAAGTTACTAAATATGTAACTAATATTTAGAAATTTGTTTGCCAATGAAAAAAGAGTGAGCTATGGTAATGGTGCAATCGTTTTAGGAAGAGGCAAAGGCATGATTAATCGTTTCGGGCGTAACTTTGTTGAAGTGTTCCATTATGAACAATGTCTTTAAAACTTATTATAAATATATACATGTGTATGTATATGCGTGTATGTATGTATATATATATATATATATATATATATATATATATATATATATATATATATAGTATAACACTTAGCACTAGTGGACACAGCAATAACACAACACAGAAACACACAAAAAAAGAGACTCGCTATTTTTCGAATTTTCGGTGGTCGCGGCCACCTTATCCAAGGAAGAGAGAGGCAGAACTGAGTATATATATATATATATATATATATATATATATATATATATATATATATATAGGGTAGCGGTAGTCCAGTGGGTAGAGCTTTGGACTGCTGACCGGAGGGTCCCGGGTTCGATTCCCGGGCAAGGCACTCTGGGCGCCTGCAGCTCCACCCAAGCTATTTTTCGGATACCAGGTCTTCCTGGGAAACCATAACCGGCACAGGGAAAGGAACTGGCCCCCCTACCCTGATGTGTGAATATTCACACGCCGTATAGGGCTTAGTACTGGGTGATCTCTACCATCACCTACTAAATCGACCTTCGGGTTGATTACTGTGTTTATGGTTTATGGTATATATGTATATATGTATATATATATATATATATATATATATATATATATATATATATATATATATATATATATATATATATATATATACGTGTGCGTGTATGTATATATGTATATATATATATATATATATATATATATATATATATATACGTGTGCGTGTATGTATATATGTATATATATATACGTGTGCGTGTATGTATATATATATATATACATACATACATATATATATATATATATATATATATATACATACATATATATATACATACATATATATATATATATATATATATATATATATATATATACATACACGCACACGCATTTACATGTGGGTGTCCTTTTACGTGTTTTCTTTGTATATATTATTGCCGTTCAAGTGTTATATATTACTTTTGGAACGCACCTTGTATGTATAATTAGACCCCTATTCCTGCCGCACTCCTGTTGCATTCGCGTGTAATCCCCAGTATATTTCCACCCCCTGGCATTTGGTGGGATGGATGAAAACTGGCAACACTATAACCTTGTTTGTTCGGAAGTAGGTGGGAGAGGCTGGGGGAAAGGAGAGAGATCAGGGACGGCGGAGGGAAGTGGGGTGGGTAGTGCCGACCGCCATCAACATATACAAGTTTCTTGCCGACAAGGCGGGACTCCAAGAACGAATTCGTCACTCCTTGAAACACTGGTCTTTCAATGGCCCGCAAAACGTTTCACTCAGCCCTCTGAATTCGTGCTGTGCGTGATGCAGCTTCAGTAGCCGCGGTGTGTTAATCACAATGGATTTTTTGGTCCGTCAACGCCTCGGCACCTGGCGGTCAGACCCGAGGCGAACAGGGGCAGTTTGCCCGCACTGCGCCGTTCACCCGCCCGTCTCTCCGCGACGACGCACTAGCGCGGAACGACGCCGCCGAAGAGGCGTCGGGAGGAGGCCCTCTCTGCTGCCCCATGGCATGCCGGGGAGCCCCAAAGAGTGAGTAGGAGGTGCAAGGGGGGAGGGGGGTCCGTTGAGTGGATGGGATGGGGGCATGGCTCCGTCTGCCCTCGTTCGCCGGAACGGAATTGAGATTGAATTCAACGAGGGGCAAGTCGTGCGATTATAACCGCGCGAAAGCTCCTTTCAGCCTCATTTTAGTCTTTCTTTTCTTAAAATATATCTTGTAAAAATATTTTGCAATTCACGTCCCAGGAAAAGCTTGAAAATTCTTCCTTGAAACTCGCTTCCCAAAGCGAGTTTCAACCGCAAGAAGACGATTATGTCGCTGTTGAGGATAATGATTACTCCTACCTTCAGTATAATAAAAATATTTTTTTCTTCTAAACGGTAAAATAAAGAGCCAAAAAAGGGTCATATAATAAAAATATTAATTGAAGAATTCATTTATAAAATCCGAAAGCTTAAATAACACTTTGTACCTAAAGTCTACCGTAAGCTTCTTAAATTCGCTTAAAGTATAACGCTTTTATTATAAAAGAATTATTGGTTTGCTTGGGACGGAGATGGTGTCCTCTCCAAACCTGTAGAAGGCGATTTCGAACGATGTCTTACTCATGGGGAAATATTGAGACATCCAGGTGTAAGCGGAATATTTATGTAACTGGGGTCTACAGTAGCATTACGTGCATATTATAACGGTTAAGGTAGGTTTTTGACGGGCACAGATTATAGCATGGCGTGACGACGATTCATTTCTATAATTTCCCTGGCGTATTTTTAATTACTTGCAAGGACTTTCCGATTTATTCCCTGAAATATCTTTCACCTTGTAATAGAGTACATCCATTTCACCCCTCCTTTGTAATTTTCCATATCCTAACGCTGTATCTTCCACCACGCTTCTTTTTCTTCATTTGTTTCTCGCTATAGTTTATTATTTTCTGTTAAACTACCTTCTCCCGAAATTTGGGCTTACATTTTTCCGTTTACTTTTCTCGCCTATCTTTCTAATCATCTCGTACGTAATACATGGTTTCCTTATTCTTTCCCTATTTACAGTTCCTATAGTTTTGTTTGCGGCTTTCGATAATTCTTCTTTGATATTCTCTCATGTTTCTTCTGTTGAACCCATCTTTCTTTCTTCACTCAAAATATTCTCTACAGGCTGCCGAGACTCTTTTGTTATCTCGTCGATTAATGCCTCAATATTCTATTTTTCAATATTCTTACTTTCTTTATCCTTTGACATCTTATTTTCATTATTGCTAAATTGTGATCTGAATCCACAAAACGCTCCCGGTAAATTGTGCGAACACATCTCGCTGTTTCTAAATCTCTCACTAACCCTTGTATAGCCTAACTGATCTGGTAGTTCCCTACCTCCTTACCATCTCTTCTTTCGCCTAAAATCGCGCTCCAATCTCCCATCACTGTCAAATAATTCCATCTGCAGAAATTAAAAGGGATAAATTTTTGGTGTGAATTTTAATAGAGAAGACGAAAAGCATACACGAGCAGAGTGAAATTGGAGACGAAAGTAAAAAAATAATCAAGGGATTGGATATTTAAAGAAAAAAATGAGTCTGCGATAGTCGAGAGGCGCTGCTAACCAGTACTAGTGCCTCTTATTCCCCGACGCGCATACAAGTTCGAATATTTCAGAGGGGTTTGGTGCCTTAAGCCGTCGGCGATTATCACGGGAGTGTTCTTAATGCTCTCCCACGGAGCTCTCCTTCTCAAGTGCCACGTCTGACGGCGGTCACCGCCGGACGAGTGTTTGAGACCGTTCGCGGAAGGATTTAATTTCTGAATGAAACAAGATACAAAGCAAAGCTGTTCGTTTTGCACGGCATTGGCGAAGGAAACCGTCGCGTCATTATTGTATAGCCTGGACTGGGAGCCACTGGAAGGGAAAAAAGACATTTAAATGCCTCCGTTATGATAAATAAATGCAAATTAGTAGAGTTTAACGTTCACTCAGATAAGTCATGATCATAGTGCCGCATAGCATTGGTGGGCAATAAGAAGGAGTTGAAGAATGAAGTCGACTCCCGTAACATGGCATGTGATAAATCATTTTTCTCTCGTGCAATCTGAGACCTCGATAGGAGGGAATATAATTTTAAAAATTTTAACTTCCCGAATGCCGATAATCACGGGTGGCTTTCAGGGTAAGTTGTAGTTGAAACAGATACACAAAGTCCTCGTACGCCACTGGTGTATTCCTTAGAACTATAATCAAGGTGGATTGCGTATACCATCGCTCAGGTATTCGCGTGAATTGGGGTGACCATGTATCACGTGAAATTGGGCATAAAATGGCGGCGTTTGAAAATTGTGAAACCCCGTGATCATTTAAATCTTTGAAGGGGATTACATTACAATGATTACTTCTTATGCATGTGCATGATTTAAATATCAACGATATCTGTACTATTTCTCATCAATTGTGTCCTTCTCTCAGAGGTTTACATGCATCGCAAAATTTCGATTTGAAAGGTACTTCGATACCAAATTCATCCATTAAAACAAAATGTAATTATATGCAGTGAATGGAAGTTATGACGATGGATACTGTTTGTATTACTGTATGCACTTTTCATCTGCTCCTACCATTTGAAATCATATTTGTATTAATTTTTAAGGGCCAAATGTTTTTTCCCCTTATTTTCGCTAAATTTAAGCATAAAAATGCAGTAAAAGCATGTTCATACTTTGAAAATGTCTTTTAGTATATCTTTATTGAAAACTAACTCGTACTTAAGGTGTTTACTTTTTGCAGTTGTTTTGCAACAATTTTTCAAATTCAATCAATGCAAGAAACATATTAGTAAAAAAAATAAAATATATTTGCATCTTTAAAAAATTTAAATAAAAAAAATGGAGCATTTCGGATCTTTCGGACTACAAAAATTCGGAAGTCTTCACCATTGCCTAGACAATCTCATTTAACATTGATACTCTCGCGCTGTCAGACAGTTTTTGTTTTGACTTATGCTTACAACCTCTTTTGGCGTTAAATCTTGTCTTATTACTTTTCTTATATAGTAATTTTTGAGAAAGTTTTTTGTCGTAATAAAAAAAATTTCATTCGAGTTGTTTTTACTATTTTACTTGAAAATACTTTAAAATAATTATTTCTACCACAATACTTCGGTGAGACCCAGTTATGTACAAAAAAAAGTCTTCTATTGAACACTTTTTAGGTTGATTGGGATGTAAAATATTTGGGCAGGGGTTTACATTTGATAGTTAGTTTACATTTATGAATAATATTTCCTGTTTTTAAGGATGAATCGTTAGTTTAAACCATTTTATTTCAGTACTATGCAAAATTTTCCTAGAAATATTTTTGGCATATACAGGGTGCGGCTACATAACTTCCTTTTTCCAAACGCACAGCACTTTCAAAGTTGAAAGTAATGTTTGCCGTACCCTATATAAATCATCTACATTAACCGTGTCATTTTTAGTCTATATTTCATCTTTACTATGCCATTTAAATTAGTGGGGATGAAATCGCAATATTTGATTTTATTTTCCCTTGATGGTTTGTTGATACTAAAACAAAAGATATTCTCTTTAATGATTATATTTTGTTCTACATTCAACCAGATATTTTTTGATTTTTTGCTCAAGTACCATGCCATTGACCATTTGTTGAGAATCACGGAAATCTATTACATTGTTGTATAATTTGTTTTTGTCTTTCTTCCTGGAAACTAGCAATTTGAGCGTTTTCTATATACTTTTGGAATCTATTTGTCAATAACTTGTTTTTAATACATTTTATTTTCTGCTGTAATTGTGCCAAATGTGTATTTCCTCGTGACCGATATACCTATCTTTTCTCTGGCTAGTTTCATTATAGCATGTTATTCTTTGGAAGCTAAGTCCTTTTGTTCGTCAAACACATCTTTATATTTGCTATTTTGGTTTCTATTGCCTATTCGGTTGTCTAATAATTTATTTTTATAACCTTTTTCGTTAACTGTAATTATTAATAACCTATTTAACGTGTATCAGTGCGTTATTACTGACTTTCACCATTTCCATTTTTCCTTCCAATTTTCCTGGATGTATTCATTCATTATATTTCATTTAATTCGTACTTGTTATTCTTTCTTTGTCGTCTATTTATTTTTTCGTCCTCTTTAAAAACATTGTGGCGTTTTATTTTTTCACAATCCGCAAATTCAATAATTGAAGGAACATCGTTTGACCTCATTTCAACGTCCACCAAACGTTCTCTCGGTGAAAGTATTTCTTCGAGTACACTCTTCTAGCAAAGTTTATAATGCTACATTGGCAAAAACGAATCCCTTTTCAACTTTTTTATCCTTTTTTTATTTGCATACGTGAGCACAGGACGGGTGATCCGTTGTTATCCCCGTAATTTTTCCTAAGGTCGCACGACCATCCCGAATTCCATGTTTAAATAATAAAAACAGTGACAAATACGTCCATCCGTCCATGTTCATTTCAGGGTGTGTTAAACTCACTCATAAAAATGAAGTGGCCTTTCTCCAGCGTTGAATCGCCTACTCACGGACGGACGGGGGGAAAGGAAGTCGCTGCCTGTGGAAGCCACCACCGTGGTAGGTGGTGGGTGTGGCGGCGAGGGGGGCGAGGAGGTTTGGTGAGGGAGTCCCGGGGAGGAGGGGTGCGAGGAAATCGATGGTTCGGGAGCGGAGGTGCGGAGAGAGGTAAATGGACTCTCCTCAGCCAGCCGCCGATCCCTCCCCCTTTCCATCATATCACTTCCCCCCCCCCTGCCCTCCCCATCCCCATCTTTTCAATCCCCGCCCCTCTCACTCGCGTTTCCCTACGACAGCAATTGGCAGTGCTGAAGTGTGGTTTGCCAAACCTCTCCAGTCCCTCCTCTGACTACCCTTTGATACGCTCTTAACGCCACTGGGTTGATTGATTCGAGTTTCCTTCTTTCATCTTCTCTAAGGTTGACGTACCTCCTTAAAAAGCGGGGTTTTCGTGAATGTCATAATCTTTTAAAACTTTCTAAATAAAATACGAAAGTGTAATGAATTTATAATCATTTTTACTTCATTATCATTTTCACCCTAAATATTGCTAAATTGTGGCGTTGTGGTTGGTTGTAAATATTCATTGAGTTAGCAATACTCGATGTTTTTTTCTAATAATAATGCCAGGCACCATCGGAAAAGAACGATAATACTTATCCTTCTCGTTTTCTGCGCCGCTTCAAACTGCAAGATAAAGGCTGGCTGTTCATGTATGCTTATATTTGGATCCGGCATAATAGTATCAAATATTATTTCTGTGTTATATTTTCTGTGACTGTTTTGTGCTTAGGATAATTGGGAATGTCATTAATGACCCTCATATATTTATATATATATATATATATATATATATATATACATATATTTATTTATTTAATATATATAAATAAACCATAAACACAGTAATCAATCCGAAGGTCGGTTTTTGCTTATCCTTTGAAATACGTCCACTCTCGGAGTTCGCCAACCCGACAGACGACAGAGATTCCCCTGCCCCCTCATATGGACACCCCGATCAAGATTGCAATCTCTGGGACCTGACAGGAGTAGGGAACGTTCGCCGTTCGACCAAAAAGACCTCGAAATGGATGCAACTCCTGTTCCCTCTTTACTTTGAATAAGGCTAAATGCAAATAAAATTTCTAAAAATGGGGGTATTCAAATAAAAGTCATACATTTTCTTAGAACATACACACGTGTATTTGACCGACTTTGTATTCGAGTAGGATGTGTTGAAGAATGGACAAGTGGTTATTTTCATAAATCCAGGCTAAAAGAGCAGCTATCATTACCATGAGACCTATTTCACGAGATGTCTCTACAATACATATTTTTGGTTAAGAACAGATGGAAATGCGTATTATTTAAAACTAATTTTGAAACGTACCTGACCCTAAGTGATGTGTTTACAATGTAGCTTACATTTTCCCAACTCTTTTCCGACATCACTTTCCCATCCCTTTACTATTAATCCAAATCTGACTTTTTTTTACTTCCTCAGGTGAACTCTTACATTAAATCCCACACGCCGCTCATGACTCACTAATTAAATGTACTTTTCAAACTAACCTGTAATTCAAATTGTCTTCCATTACCATCTTAATTCATTTGCTCAAGTCACCAGATTGAATCTTTTGTTCTCTTTTATTTTCATCGGTGCCAATGCGACGCGATCACGTTTTCGCCTTTCTACGTAATCAACTTTTCCTTTTAAATTTCAACCAATAGATTTCTTATTTCCCTAGCATCCTCAGCACTTTCTCCCTTACTTTCTTTTTAGTCCACTTCACGATTTTCATCCCAACTCCACAATCGCAGCTCAAAAGTCTTCAATCCTATGCTTATCCGCTCTACCCTCATTATACTTTAAATTTGAATAAGTTCAAAGGGGACTCCGTTCCCTTTGTCGATTAACGTTATTGCCCTTTCATTATGGGCTGGACGATGTGGGAATCCGCGCCCCACTCCGTCCGGCCATTCCGGCGCCCACGCACTCCGAATCCTCCTCACGTCCTCGGGCCCAACCGACCACCACCACCCACCCTCGGCCCCTGCGTCCACATCCCCGGCCCTCCGAGCCACCCCTCGCCCCACCCTGGACCACTCCCAAACGGGCCATTAAAGCATGGTTTGATTCCTATGGGGAACTCCACGATCCCTTTTCCGGTTAATGCGCGCTATTCCTGACACAGGGAGGGGGACATGACCTCTCTTTTTAATTCCCTGATCCCTCCGATTCATGTGGCGAAACCCATTCCCTGGTAAAACGGCGCCCCTTCCGGGAGACAAGTCGATCCTTCAAAGCGGAGAGGAGTGAAGCCGGCCGTAATTGCGGCCATCCTTCCCGCCTCAAGCACCCACTCCCGAGGGCGCGGAATCTGTCGCGACTGCGCTGAATCGACTAAAGCAGGAAGTGGTCACATCCGGGCGGTAAAACCTACCCTCGAATTTGAATGTGCTGCACTCCACCCGAACGCTCATATTTGGCGCTCTGTCAGTCTTTTGTCAAACTCTAGTCACAAAGACATGCAGTTCTGTGTCATCATTCTCTCATATGTTGGTCTGGACGAGATTTTAATAACTACTCCACTCATTAGTAAGGGGCAACTTGGGGACTCCATTCGGTAGAATGTCTGCAAAAACAGGAAATATATAGCTTGCACCCTTTATTTATACCTTGTTGTGTTAACGCAATTTGGTTTAGTAAGTTTTAGATTCTCTAATTTCATCTATCCATAATTAATTTTTAGGTTTATTTTTAAAAACATTTATTTGAATTTCCTCAGGCTATGATGGCACTCACTATCTTTTATGATATTTAAACAAATCTTTAGTCGTTTTTTAGCGCACTGGAGTAATAAAACTGAAACTTTAACATCAGACTAATGAGAGATGAGACTTACCAATAGCAAACCTTTTCCGATACTACGAGCGCCGTTGGATATTTTAAGGGCCCAATTACGTATTATGCTATTATCAAATTGGTGATGTAAAATGAACTCCCTTTGCTAACAATGCATTAGACGTCAAACGACGTTCGAATTGAATTTGCAAAAATGTCCCATCGAATGTGATCAAGTTCAATTCTAAGTTTTAGAAGACATTGGTACAGTAGATTAGAATGAGTGAAGCCCGTTGATAGAGTAAAAATTTTGCCACCATCAAAATATGCGATTTGGGATTTGCCGAAAATTTTCAATTCGCCGGAATTTTGAGCTTCGGACCCGAAGGAATAAGCTTGGGAGCCACTGTGGTTGCAAACTATTTTATTCATAAATACTCAAATTACTCGAATAAATTATATTATCAAATGTGTTCAGAACAAAGTTTTGGTTTCTTCTCAAATTCTCGCGAGGATTGAGCAAACATGGGTGGTCTGAAAAGTTTTCGACCTCAAAAATTTCAGAGAAAATGTCTTGTATCTTTGTTAGGTCGGAAACTTTTCATACCATCCTCGTAGCTTCAAAGCGTATTGCGCAAGCATTACTGCAATTCTCAGTTCTGTTACCTCGACTGGGAACTCTAAAGCAAAATTGATAAAATATCCATCCCTCTTGGATTTCTTGGAAATTTAAATGGCAATTGGGTAAGTTTTAGGTCGATGGGACACTTAAAGCGGCGTTCAGAGAGTATTCACGAAGGTCCGGTGTTGGTTTTCCGTCTTTTCTTCTCTCTTCCCTCTGGCGCTCGTGTGAATTCGCCGCTTAATGCGTGTTTTCCATGGGCACCGGGGTCGGTGGTGGAGGGGGTATTTTGTCCGTGAGATTGCGGGTTCAGGGGGGGTAAATTGGGCAATTTGGGTGCGTGCGTGGGGTAGATGGCACAGCCACCCGCCGCCTCCGTTTTGCTTTTGTACGTATGCGGGCTGGAGAGCGGCAGCAAATCCGGGAATTGGCGACGATAAAGTGGTGATTTTTCGCTCTGATCCGAATCTACCCTCGCCACAGATTTGCCCCCCGCGGTTCTCCATTCCGCCCTCCTGATTATTCCTCTCCCCTCCCTCCCTCCCAACAACTCCCCATCTCCCCAAACCCTGCCCCCTCCCATCACACCCTGAAGCGCCGAATCTACCACGCCCACTCGAGGAATAGGAAGATAAACGACATTAATCGGGAGAAATTGAGACGGCGAAATTTCCGGTTCCATTTTCGCCATTGCTGGATTAATATAAAGGTGGTCAAGCAAATTTTCGTAAATAAAAATCCCTGATTTATAAATATTTCGCAAAACACTCCATATTAGTGATATTTTTTCAATTTTATCAGGAAGTAACCCAGTATCAGGCGTAACATGGTGGAAATCCTTCATTATGAGAGTAGGCACTTGGCGTTTTCACATTAAATAGTTTTACGAGACCAAATACCAAAGTTTTGTTAAAAGCGTGGCACCTGTCTATTTCACCCGTCGTAACGAAACATAGGTCATAAATAAAACTATATTATGTGGAAATTCCAGCTGTCCTCTTTCATTTTTGATAGCAAGTGTGGTTTTCGGCAGTTTTGGTTTTTAAATCAACGCAGCACTTGAGAAAATAATCAATGGGGGGCCTCAAGGGTGCCCCCCTCCATCCCCTGGGGGTGGCACAAAGAGCACTCCTCCGACTGTGCTCGATCCTGCTATTGCTTCAGCCGCGTCGTCGCATCCCTCTCATCTGTATCTGTATCTGTCGATACCTTAAGCAACGCGTTATTAGGACGCGCTCTTTAAAAATATATTTCAAGTGACTAAGCGCAAACATTCCCTAGGGTGTCTCTACAACACACGTCCCCGTCTTCGGTAGCCCTTTCATTTTGTCTGTTCCTCACCACCCGAGGCTCATTTTGTTTCAAATCAAAGTTAAGGATACTCGATGAGTAGTGGCAGCAGCAGCTAGAATGGCACATACAATCGATGGCACGTCCCAATGACTCGGACGTTTTTGCACGAATTCCATGGAGAACACGCTCTGCTTGGAATTTAATGCGTTATGTCAAACATGTTAAGTGAGCAATTTTTTTACTATCACGAAAGCAAGAATTTTATTTTTTTATCAATCCCTAAATTTCTCCTGAATTTCTTGTACATTTGCGACTCAAAGGTATATCAGTAATCGTACGAATTTGAACAATTTTAACTTTTTACATTGAATCTAATTGTTCTTTCAGCGTCTAATACCTGTTGTTCTCGGTATGTGTATTTTGAATAAAAAAAACTTACCAGTTCCTCGGTGAAGTCGAAATGTTCGGGGCATATTTAAAGTGGAGATTAAGGAGAAATAGGGTATCTCCTTTACTTTTCCATTGTTATAATTTCCAGCCATGCATTCACCAATACCTGAACTTTTCAAGATGGCATCATATTTTCTACAAAATATACGATCGTCATGCATGTTTTATATGCCATTGCTTATCTTTTTTCGAGTATTTCTTTAGGTTCAATACATCCATTTTATTTACGCTCTAACCTTTTACTATAATTACCCTAGGAACAGAAAGATTAAAAAAATATTTTATATCTTAATGGTGCTGTGATTCATCCCAAGGATTCTCCTTAAGCATCTGAGGATCAGGCTTCATTTATTTGTTTGTTATATAAAATTTTCATGGATTACATGATGAAAAACCAGCTGCTACGGCTGTTTCAAAAACTAACTTTGTATAGTGCCTTTTAAATTGGGTCAAAAGCCGAATTTCGTCCTGAATTTCATTAAAATTGAGCTTTTGTTTGTTTATTACCAAAGCGTTTCTTCTTAATTTTTGATTTAATTTTTAAATTTTGATTAAATAATGATTGTTGAGGGATCTCTCTCTATCTTTGAACCTAGACCGTGGAAAAAAATAATGTTACTAATGGATGCCATTTAACAAAGTTAAGAGCTATATATATATATATATATATATGTTTTACCTATAAACTATTACAATTGGTCGTTTTGTTATGGGCAAATGATTCTATCTATACTGGCTGTGAAAAATTGCTAGAAAAACCGTGATTTCTGATCAATATCCTGATTTACTTTTAAACCTCGTCTTTATCTACGCAAAATGCAGCCGAATCCTGCCCTATGATAAACCATTTTTCGGGTTCACATGCTTTCCATCTCCCTTTATACCGTCTGTAACTTATCTCTCACTCTAAATCGCTCGCCTGTGGAAATTAGGTCCTCCATAAGTATTCAATCTTTCGAGAAAATATTATTCCACCTTATCAACTTCAAAAAATTATTGATTATTGCTGTTCATCAAATACAATGTTTTATGCCTCAATGACTTCGGTGATCACAGTTTGTCTGCATATTTTAGCGATTAATTTGATTTATTATTGCCACATGCGTTGGTCGTGGTAGTCCAAGAGTGGACCGTTGGACTACTGACCGGAGGGCCCAGGTTCAATTTACGGGCAAGCCTCTGTGGGCATCCGTAGCTCCACCCAAGCTATGTAATTTTTTAGTCACCAGATCTTCCTGAGAAACCATAACGGGCATAGGGAAAGGAACTGGGCCCCCTACCCTGATGTGTGAATTTCACTCGCCGTCGGGCTTACTGTAGTATCGGGTGAACTTTACCGTCACCTACCAAACTGGCCTTAGGGTTGATTACTGTGTTCATAGTTTTATTAACATATTAATAACGCGATTTTTAGGCTCGTAAAAGTTGTGCTTATATTTGTGTTTAGTTTTTGAGATGATAAATATTTCATACTTGTAAAATGTTGTAAAAAAATCAATATATGTATCTAGTGACATCTGTTACAGTCAGACCGGATATTTTTACTATGAAATAAATCATTCTGTAAATATTCCAGAGGAATTATATCTTAGAGTATTGATCAAAGGATGTTTTATTCTTACAATCTACATTTCACGGGCATTATAGTCTTCATTACCTCTATATATTTCCTTCATCAACCTTTCCTGCCTCCTTTCATTTTGCCCAAAAACCATCTCTCCTCTTTATCTCTATTAATATAAGACAAATGATTACAGCGAAATTTTGTGCCTTCTCACTAATTATACAATGTTCCCTTCTCTTTTAGGTAAGTGTTGACGATCTCCTTTCCTCCGAAGTCCTCTCCTCACCGCCTCCCAATGTAAGTATTCGCCCGCCGCGAAGGAGAGCTCTCGCGCTTCTCACGAAGGGGGCGGCCGTCGCCCGTCCGCACCCCCCACCACTCCGCCGGACATCCGTTGCGGGGGGTCCTGCGGGAAGTCTTATTCGCAGCTGTTTTGCGGATTCCCGTTTGCATTCTATCCGAAGAGCCGCTGACGTCCGTCCCGACCGCCACGACTCGACCCCCGTCCGCCCCTCCGTCCCGGCCGCCGCTCCTGCGCCGCATCCCCGCCAGACGATTCCCCGAGTCCCCCGGAATCTTTTTTTCTACTCGAGAACTCGACGTTTCCTCTCACCCTCCATCCGGGACACACTTCGATTCACACCCTTTTTGGGTTCCATCCAACGAGGCTCAACGGTTTACTTACGTGCATTTACTAGTTAGTGCAACCATTCTGCAATGTCGAGAGCCCATTTCTGTCATCTGTGATTTAGTATTAATATAGCAAATAATCTATCGGGTCAGGGTAAGTTTTCGACAAACCCCTTACTAAACGTACGGTGCTCCTTAACCCTAACTAACATGGCACAAAATATCCTTAAACCCTATGTTACATATGACATTAACTCACTCTTAACTTCGTACTTTTTCTATCTCCCTTATTCCGTCCAAAGCGCTTAATCTTTTTATTATTTTGTCTCTTTTTCTCAAAATACTCCCTTCTTTTATGAACTTTGCTATCCCATTGCTTCTCCCCATCTCATGCGTCCCAAGGTCTTGACTTCTTTGGGATTTTACTAACAGTGGCCGGCCTCGGTGGCGGCGGGGTAACGTCCTCGCCTACTAATCCAAAGGTCGCGGGTTCGATTCCCGGGTGGATTTCCCTCCATCTAGGGCTTGGTTGTATATGATTGTCTGAAATATAATCTCTGTAATGTAGGGCTAGGTGGAAGAAGGGATTATTAGTCGATAAATAAATAAAATAAATAAATAAACAGTCTACTCTCTTGTCATACCATGCATATAATTTCGTATTTTGTGTGATTTCCTTTCCTTCTATATCACATTTTCATTCTTCTCCGTGTCCATATCTCTGAAACCTCCGATCAACGTCTCTTCCTTAAAGTGCTTGGCCCAAAAAAACTACGCTCCAGGTTAATTTTTTCGTTAAAGTGAGTGCTTGTTATCAACTTTCGTCTCCTTGTAAAAACTTCTTCACATAACGCAATTCTCCTTTTAATGTTATAACTATTCTTACCGTACTATGCACCATCTTATCAAACACTTTATAAATAGATGAACTGTTGTAGCGGCTTTTGCGTATTTTCCCCCAGTTTCTCTTAACCTTCACATTTCTTGAGAACTAAATTGTATTCGTTTTTTCTCATCAATTCCTATCCCATTCTTATTGCACAGATTCTACAATGACCCTAGCAATAAATGCAGCACTTGGAATGATTGGCTTACCAACGCTAGATAAAAAGCAAGTCTGCCGTCAATGAAATGGGCAAGAACTTAAAATAAGTCATTTAGAACTTAATTCTTAGAAATACGCCTTAAGGGATTTCAATCAAGTTCGCTGCAATGCAGATTCAAGCCTAAAGCCCGATAATATATTATAAATATATCGAGATTATTAATTATTTAAGAGATTAAATTCGATATGATCCATGGAATTTGTTTCTGTTCAAATGAAACTCCTTTTACAAAGAAAATAACATGCAACCACTCAAATTGGCATTCATTGAGGTGTGTCTGCATTAATCTTGGCCGTAGATTCATTTCAGCATTTGAAAGTCTCGCTTGCAAGCAAGTCGAAAAAAGGAGTATGCTGGGATCGTGAAATTCAAGGAAATACCAACGAGTTCATAATCAATCAATTCGTTCGTATATTGCCATTTGCACGTGCATTTCTTTGAACTTGTACGTAGACAAAGAAGTTGACATTACTGATTATTATATGGTTTTTTTATTTGATGAATAATCCGAGTGTCAATTTATGATTTTTACGAATGCAACTCTTAATTTGATTCGATATTCCAGTCACCTAAGCGACCAATGACGGAATTTGCGGAATGCGTCGCGTGGCAAAGCGAGGAGGAGACACCCGTCTCGAAGTTTCTGTTCTCGGACTGTTCAAGTCAATTACCCTTCCCCCGTCTCTGGGCAGTCGCCCATTAAAGGACCCTTCCCCGTTGCCGTGGCAACGGGTCGTTGGGAACGTGGGGCTGGGCACTCCTCCTGCCTAATCGCCACCGCGCTAGCAACAGGAAGCCATCCGGTTGCTCATACGTGCATGTGTCTGCCTCTCCGTTTCCTTAACTCTAGGGATGGGCAATTTGAATTTTCATGTAAGGATTAAAATCAGTCGATGCAATTCTGTTTTAAATCAGGCACTGAGACATTAAAAGAACACGTCCACTTTTAATCCGAACCCTCCGTTGTCTTTATTTTTGTAGAAGAGAATAGATTTGCACAACAATAGCAATGTCCATAAGCCGTTACGTTGTTAAAATTAATGAATAAATTTTATTAAGAAAGCAAAATGCAGGCACATACCCCTGCCCCCGTCCGTGCCAGGGGTTAGTGTGGTAACACACCCAGTCTGCGCGGACAACCGGTGGGAGACGCTTCGGCCAACTCCCTCTAGCTCGAAGTTTCTCCTGCCCCACCATCTCTCTCAACTCCTACCTTTGTGGATTGCCAACTCTCCCATGACTTGTACGCTCATTTGAAAATCTGAAAGACTTATTCAAGTATAGAAATATAATTATCGATGACCTGGGAACTCTCGATGCAAAAGTGAAATTAATGCAATTCTTATATGCATTAATGAAGTAATTCTTGGACAAAAATCAGCTATATGAAGGTTCATGGTTTCTATAAAAAGTATCGGGAAACGTTTCGGAAAAATATATTAAATATCAGATATTGCTAAATTGGCTCAATTTTCTTCCGAGTATATCCCTTTAGCGTCGACACACTTTTGTCCTTGGGGCTTTTCCATTACTCAAAGGCTCCATTGTAGGCGGATTTCGGAAGATCCTTAAGGGTACGCGTGCAAGCTTCTTTGACGGTACTTAGGAGGGTAATCCCAGAAGTACCCGAGCCAACAAAGGAAACACAAAAATTTTGGAAAAATATGTATTTATTTTCAAAAATAATCTCTTTTCAGCTCTATACACTTTTCCTAGCGATGTTTAATAAGTTAGATAACGTTTTTATAATAAGAACTGCCTTGCTCCTCAAAATAGACATTAACTGCTTACAGATGAAACGGTCGTCGCCTTCTTTGGAGGCGGTTCTCCCTTATGAATCCATTGTTCTTTTGTCTCTGGTGTGAAGTAATGGAGCCATGTGACATCCAGGGTACTCGTACGAGTAGGATGCCATGGTGTAGTCCTTTGCGGAAGGATTTCACTTTTGGGAATAGGAACTACTCTTCTGGTGCCAAGTCGGGACTGTAAAGGGGTTGGAAAATCGTCGCGATGCCGTTGAAGAAGGTCTTTCCTAGCAGACACTTGACTCTGCTTTTGGTCGTCCATTCATACACCTTCCGGACTAGTTTAGCGCCTATCTTTTGCATCGCCAAATTTTCTGTGATAATGGGATGCACTGTCATACTTATCAATGCTAATGGAATTGCGATCATGCGCACACTTAGCAGACGGTTTTGAATTCAGCACTTCACGCCAACGTCAGGAGAAATTTGTTCCCGATACTTTTTATACAGATCTTATACGTCCATGCTACTTCGTTCTCCCCTAATTCTCCTCCTTCCCTGCGGAGTAGTAAAAACTCAGTCACCATGGGAGTAGGATAGCTTAGGGTTCGCGTTGGGGAGAGGCTAGAATTTGAAGGGCTACGCTGTTGCCCGGGGTGTGTGTGTGTGTGCGTAGTTTGGGTG
Source organism: Hetaerina americana (assembly GCF_022747635.1). Taxonomy (NCBI): domain Eukaryota; kingdom Metazoa; phylum Arthropoda; class Insecta; order Odonata; family Calopterygidae; genus Hetaerina; species Hetaerina americana. The sequence continues at coordinate 14,492,488 of NW_027286763.1, forward strand.
GGCGTGTGTGGGAGAGGGCGGGCCACAGAGGTCTTTTGATGGTAGCGGGCGGGCTCTGGATGAAGATTATGGCCTCGGAATGGGTCCGCTGCGTCGCCCCTCTGGGTTTACGGAGCCTTAACCCGGCATTCCCCTTCCCCCACCGTCCTCCTCCACTCCCCTCCCTTCTCCCTAGACCCTCCATCCCTCCTCCTCCTCCTCCCCTCCCCGACCCTCTTCTCGTACCCTGGGCACACCCTCCCCTCACTGTCGCCTCCCATCTCCTCTCTCCTCGAACCCTATGCTCACCTGACGTATAGTGGTTCTTATTTGGCGCGTTATCCCTCGCCGTAATTGGCGTTTTATGAGCTCCAAAGTCTGCAGTTATATTCCGTAATGTCCTTCCTCGGCGTCCGCTGATCCTCGCGCCGCCGTTTCGCTCGGGCGCGTCGGGTCGTCAAAAGGCGGCATCTCACCTTTACATTTTTTTCTTTCCTGGAATTCGATATTTCATCTCAATGTGACTCATCTGTTAAACTCTGATATCTGAATCCAGCCACAGAATTTCATCCAGAAATTTGATTTTTATTAGAATTTTACACTGGATTGCCGCGGTTTCATGAGTGGTGGCAATCTCTTATATTAATTGCAGGCAGCTAGAATAGTTTTTCAACTTTTTATTTAATATGAAGTTCTTCACAGTCCCATGTTTTAAAGAGACCTCAGAGCCTAATGTTATGGAAGATATCATGGAAAGGAGAGAAGTACTTCGACAACTACGAGAAGTACTCGTAAATCATGCGATGAAAATGCAATTTAATCATGCCTAAGTTTTTATTTTGAAATTCCTCGGAAATTTTTCTTACGGACCGTCGAAAAAGTACTTTGGTGCCACCGTTTGAAAAACGTTCAACCGGATGGTATATGGGAGCCGCTTGACTGGAGGCCATGTTTCCTAGTCGTCCATGATTTATTTCACAGAGAAGCATATTAGATGCAGTTACAGTCGTTAGCATTGTAAGTTTGTTAATACCGATAGAGAAAACAAAGATTGACAATCAAAGGTTCTAAGCAGTCACATGTCCGCCAATCTATGTCCACACAAAACGTACACCACATCTATTCCTTTGATTTATTGGTGTATTAAACTGATTAATAAGGCACTCTCGATAGGTTCCAAAGAGGAACTTTGCCTATGACTGGACCCATTTTCGTTATTTTTTATATTGAATGGCATAGTCACCACGGGAACGAGATATGATGCCCAAGGTATGCAACGTATTGGAAAGGCACGCGCCCACCTTGTTCGTCCATTAACGTGTTCAACCGCCCTTCGGAGGGATCGAATCGGTGCACCGTCAAGGGCGTATGGTCACTCAGTTCACTTTCCAGACCTGGGAAATCCGACGCGGCGGTGTGGTCCATCCCATATAGGATCCGATTCTAATCCTGTGTCCATGGAGATGGGACTTACGGAGATTCCTCTCGGAAGGTCGGACGGAAAGGGTCTCGTCGAGCGGTAGAAAGCCTCCGCTCAAGGAGTCGAGTGTTGTCAAGTGGCGCTTCCCCCCCCCCCGTCCGTCTTCCGAGGTCCCCTCCCCTCTCGCCCGCTCAAATGACACCGCCCCCGCTGTGATGTGGCGACCAGTGTCCCCGCGCCTCTCGCCGTCATTAACCATTCGTCCTAACTCCTTCAATCTCTTCCGACATCCGCCCCTTGCGCGACCGCCTCTTCAACTGTCCTCCGGCCGCCCTCTGTCGGTAACTCACCTCTAGCTTCATGTGTCACGGGAGCCAAGTCGCTGTAAATCCATCAAAACTAGCAGCAGAGATATTTTCCAGTTTCGAAACAGGACAATATTATTGTCTTTCGCTAATATATTGTCTTGATGAGTAATCAGTTTCGCCCTCTGTGCTATCATCAGGCAAACCGAGCAGTCTTAATTTGGCTTGAAGAGGGGTAAATGGGAGGAGTGTTGGAGGAAGGGGTGGGTGTGAGGAATGCCTAATGGCGATGGGGAGGAGAGTTGAGGGCTGGTAGATTGAGGGGTTGTCGTAACCCGTCCTTGAAGTGGGGGTGGGAGGAATAGATTAGCTGACAGATTCGTGATGATGGCGGGAGGACACACCGGTTGCACCTTCAAGTCTATAAATCGTTAAAGTTTGAGTGTGTGTCAATATTTTAATCAATCCCACTTGAGTACTTTTTGGGAACCAATTAGTCGGGGGTATTTGCATAAATATCGAGAATATAACAGTATCGACCATTATGGTTATATGACGACGTGGTAAATTCAGCCCATATAATCGGCATTGAATCTCTTGCGTAAATTGAAGGGACGTGTCTTTAACAGTGATGTTGAAAATGTATTATTACCTCCACCCTTTTATGGTAGAAGAGATCATGTCAATAAAATTAAAGAAATTAGGTGTAGAACAGAAAGGTTTAAAATGTCATTTTTCCACCAGTTATAGAGGATCAGAATAACATTGCCCGACCGCGGTAGACACATATTCGGGTCAAGATTAGTCCGGTTTGTTTTCACCCCCTGCCATACACCCTACCAGTGTTTTTCAGGGTATATAAATAATTTTAAAAATTGACTTAACGAGAAAGTCGATGTATGCACCCGAGCCATCTTACAGGTTGAGTGTCATCACAGATATCGCCGGAATCGAAGCATGCTCTCCGAGAAGAAGCCCACCGCTTTATTGGTCGGGCTAACAAGTAACCATACAATGCGATATTACGATATCGTCCATCGATATCACGAAGTTGATATATTGCCGAATGTTTTGACAGGCAATTTCATCGCAATGAGGCCTTCAAATTCTGTTATCGCACAGCCCTGGTTGTAAGACTGCCGGCCAAGGAGGGAGTGAGGGAAGGCGGGGCCGCTCTTTGTCTTTATTTCCCGGAGGAGCGTTGATGGTTGCGAGGGGAGAGGGGCGCTAATGAACGACGCCAGAAATGTTGCCCTCCGCAATTAAAGTGGCCGCTTGGTCCGACTCCACGGAAGCCCAGAGCGTGCGGATTCCCACTATTTATTTCATTCCGCATTAAGGGTTCCTCCTCCCCGCATCCCTCCCGCGCCCCTCCCGCACCCAGGAGGGGGGGCGGGGCTGGAGTGGGCGCGCAGGGATTCCTTCTCCCTCCTTTCATTTCGCGCCCAGAAGTAACGCATCTCACAACAATGTCTCCCGCCGCGCAACACTGCTCATCTGTTGGATCACTGTGATGCGGAAGTTTCTCTCTCCCTCGCGACCTTTTTGGCAATTCGCTCGACTTCAACGTTTTCTCATAGGTTTCGAAGCTCGCTATTCCTTCTCTAGGACCATTTTATTTTGATAGTCACGCGGGTGGGACAATTCCCACGGTCCTTAAATCTCTTCCTGCCTTTTTTGTGATGGAATTTGGGGATCACAAGTGGTGTATTATATTTCTCTCTGCATGAATAATTATTTTTTTTTCAAATGCACGTAAGATATATAATCGTCAACTAGCGAGCAAGGAAACCCAATGTAAAAGCAATCGAGTGGAGTGTGTGGTTTTTGTTTCTCATATCTAAGACATGCCAACTTGGACAATTGGACAATGTAAATGAACGAGTTTTCGAAGAGTAATACTTGAGGTGGATGCTGAAGAAGAGTTGGATCGAAATTAGAAGGGAGGAAGTGCCCGGAAGAACGAAAAAAGGAAAAGTCTAGACTCAACTCAGCGCCTGAAAGAAGAACAAGATTGATTAGGTACACCAACAGTTGTAATGAAATTGTAGTCAAAGCTAAAAAAGAGATGTCCAGACCTTGTAGGAATGATACTGCATCACTGCACTCAAGTGACATTCGGACTGAAGAAACAATACCACCTTGTTGACGCAGAAGACTGTTTGCTAGACTTATGAGATATACTAAAGGGAGTAAGGGCACGAAAAACATCCTCATCAGGGATATCCGGTTGAGTGAAGCCTACTGCGTGGTATCCTGGCATCTTACCTAATAAAGACAAGTAGCGGGATTAGGTAAAGTAGTTTGGAATACATCAAAGAGGTATGACTGTGTTTAAGATTGAAATTATTTACTTGTCATAGCTAGCGGCTCACATGGACTTACTTTTTCCCCGAGAAAAGTTGAATGAAACCTAGTTTGAAATTGTGGCATTTTACTGATAATGGATTTAGTTTCTTAAGGATACGGTATATATAGCGAGGATGTAAAGGATATTGTTGAGAGCCGATAGGTTTATTATAATAAAAGGCGAAATGATATCATTAATGCGTTGGTGGAGAGCATGCAATGCAAAGTCTACCATTGATTTACCGGTGTCTCCATGCGAATGGGGCTTAAATTAACTGATAAGGTGTTCGTATGGCTGGAGATCCCTATTAGTATAATAGAGGTTGCGATTAGATTGCAGCATATTTTCATTCGGAGGAATTCCAGTGCATGCCATCAACACAGGCGTCACATGATGTTTTCGCCATCATTTTCAGGCGTTCCTTAATTTTGCTACATTTTATAATACACGTTTTAGTTTCACTTTAACTATTCGCTTCACTCAGCAACTCTCATTTTTTCTTAAACTTTCCATCAGCCAGTCTTCCCTATCAGGCATTTTTATTTATTTTATTTTTATTTATATGCCTTGAAAGCGACCGCCAGGGTTTGTGGCAGGGGGTGAATACACACCAGAATAATTTTACCCGAATATGACCCCATCGCGGTCGGACAATGTTATTCTGATCCCTTATCGTTCGTGGAAAAAATAACATCTTAAATCTTTCTGTCCTACACTTGATTTCTCTAATTTTATGAACATCATGTTTCCTATCGTATTACGATGAGGGTGATGATACATTTTCAACATCATTGCTAAAGAGACATCCTTCCACTTCATGCCAGAGCTTCGATTGGTAATTTAACCTTCGCTCCGTGAGTGATTCCCAGCCTAGCTGCTCTGATATTTTGGATACGCTACTAAGTTTATCAGAACAAAGTTTTACAAATCTAGCTCCTCTATGCTGCATGCGATTAAATTCGGCAATCAATCCAACTTCGTGAGGATCCCAGGTAATTGCATCATATTCTAAATTAGGCCTTAAGGTCAAAGAGAAAGATAGCATTTCTCTTTGACCTTTTCAGGACATTTACCCAGTGCTCTTCTAATTTATCCTAATTTTCTTTTTCGTTTTTGCCCATCACCACACATTTAGCAGCTAAGTTACTCTTCCCTGGCGTTATTCAAAAATTGTACAATTCGTTATATTTAACATGCCATAGATCGAGAAAATTTTGACACCTTTTCAAATACATCTGAAGTTATTGTGGAGAATAAATGGCAGCTATTTCTTGAGATTATTTAGTGGAGCACTTATCCCGCGGTGAAAAAATCTTTTAATGAGTAAAATAATTCGACTAATTACATTCTGTTTGCATCGTAATGGAGTCATTGCACCATATTTATTTTTTTCTTGGTGCCTTCCCGATTGCAGTCGTTATGGAGTCGTACTTCACTTAGGGAATCGCTTTTTGCACGCCAGGGTTTGTCTTTTTCACTTACGAATTGACAATGTTGCAATCAAGTGACGCTATTACTTTTTTATGTGATGAAATGTGAGCTGCTGTGAAGATATGTGACTATGTTTTTGAATCTCGTCAAAGACACATTCAAAAGTTTAAGTAAAATAGAATATGTTGTGAGGCATAACTTATTGTATTGCATGGTTTAAACAGCTAATCGACGGCAAGGGGTCGCTTTAATTTGAAGGAAAATCAACAGCGCGGTGGTCAAAAGGGGCCCTTAAAAACCTCCCTTTGTTTGACGCCAAACGACCTCGATTGAGCGAACAGGACCCAAATGAAGCCTACCTGTACAGCCTTAACCGGTGCTGGAATTCAACGATTTAAAAAATAAAAAGCTCCCGAACTCTTTCATTTGCCGAAAAAAAAGGAAAGGAATTCTATCCACGTAACAGGTTGTAAAATAGTGACGTTGGCGGTCTGGGACTTTTTTAAATATTTTTGCCTCCCATCTGTGCTTGTGTTCCTCTCTCTTTGTGCCCCGAAAATTACACCAAACAAAACCCCCGTCCCCGGGTGGGGCTCGTGTGGAGGCATTATGGCCGCTCGGGTGAAAATCCGAGCGGCGACCGAGGGGGCAGTATAGAAATCCGACCGAGCGGCGCATGTGGGTGGGTGGGGGGGGTCGGAGGGTAGGGGGTTGGGGAGGGCGAGAAAGGAATAATTAAAACGAATCGGGTTCCAACGCGGCGAGTTCAAGCTCTCCCTCCTCCCTCCCACACCCGGTTCCCATCTCTCCTGCCGCCGATTCGAACCAACCCCCGACTCCCCCCCCCCCCTCCCGCCCCTTTGAACCGTTTCCAGCAATATTAATATCCCGCTATTTAATGAATGCGTATTTTATTTAAATGTGTGTTGCTCCGAGGGGAGGGGGAGTCGAACGATGTGTTGGCATTCCCTGCGCGCAGTTCGGTGGGCGTAACTCGATATAATATCGCTGGCTTCCTATGCGGGCCGTGAGCGAGGCAGACCCTCGGGCGTCAATGACTTCCTCTCCCACCCACCCCCCTCAACCCCCGTCCTGTAACCACCCCTTCTCTTCTTCTCCACTTCCCCCCTCGCATTCGTCTCTCCTCAATGCTCCATCCACCAAACGGGCCGCGCACATTTATTATGCAAGGCGAGATTATGTAAGATGAGAGACACAATGCCAATAGTTCGAGCTTAGTCTTGAAGTAATTTTATTTTTTAAATAATATTATTTTAACAGATTAGTGATAATCGGGAGAAAAGTAGAAATCTGAGATAATGACCGGAGGGTCCGGATTTCATTGCGGGTGAAGCCTTTGAGTCCTCTCGGTTCCACCCACTACGATCACAGTAATCAACCAAAGGTTAATCTGCTAGGTGAAGATGGAACTCAACCCAACACGACTCGCAGTAAGCCCTCAACGGGATGTGAAATTTAAATATAACGGTCGCATTAAGTAAGGATTATAATAAAGGGGTTCGTTTGGAAATCACCGTACCACCTCTGGTTTTCCAGGAAGATCTAAAGCCTCAAAAAATTGCACAGTTTCGGTGAATCTAGTATCGTGGTAGTCCTGCGGGATGAGTGCCGGACTACATGCACTGACCGGAAGACCCGGGTTAGATTCCAGTGTACACCTATGGACAACCTTTATTGTCCATATTTGTTCAGGCTCTACGGTTTTTTTGAGTACTAGATCTTCCCGGGATACCAACTTTGCAGTACTCAGGGAATAAAAAGCTCGTCCACTAATTAATGCCCTGTCGATGAGTAAATTTCAATCCCCGCACAGAGCTGAGAAGGGGGCATGCTCAATGTTCATTTATTAAACTAATATCCGGGTGATTACTTAAGCGGTTTCTATGAGTAGAAATGTAGCAATAGGCTTCTAAATTGATGGGTGTCACTGAAAGCATTTGGGAGCCTGTGATTGGGCTATGTTAGTGCATTGATGTTAACGCTGGGGTAGGTACGGAAATAGTTTTTGAACGCATTATAACGGTATTTGGCGATAAGCATTGCTGCGGAAAAGAAGGAAGGAAAATTGTGACAGCACGTTTAAAACTTAATGTGGCCTTTGTCACTATCACCATGAATTACGAGTTAAAGCGATCTCAAAGTTATTCTTCGACCGCGACTTGCGATAATTTGGCCGTCTTCGGGTTAATGCATTATATTTAAGATAAACGAATTCATTATTAATCATAATAATGACGTTAAATCGATTGAACCGGTGGTGGTCTACGTTAAAAGAGTATGGAAAAGTATATTTCAATGACTATTTTCTTTGCTACATTGTCAACATATTTACAAAATCAATTCGACCCCGACTGATAATTGGATTTCTGAAGTTTCATTAAGGCGTATATTTTTAACTCAGTCGCCCCTTAGTTAAATCTCGGGCAAAATATGGCATGGGAGTACGTTTTCCAATCTAAATAAATTATTCCATTTTGAATGGGTATTTAAGAAAAATTGTTGATTTCCATTTAACAAGGTAATCGGCAATTCTCTCTCCTTTCGTCTCAGAGCAATTTCTATATCGCCTCTTGTTAGCATTGAAGTGATAATTGATATGATTTGCAAATTGTTGAGTGAATAAACCGAAATTCCTCAATTTCATCTGTATCGAGTTTCTTTTCATTAAATAAGCGTGCCAGTGGTCCATCGTTAATTTTCACTTTGATAGATCAATCCCCTTCTCTTCCCTCCTTTTCAAGCAGCCCGCTTACAGAAGTTGTGGTAACATTTGTGAAATGCAGCAAGTTGATTAAGGAAGTTAAGAAAAGGTTATATTGTGACTTCACAGAAATAAGCTGAAGTAATATAATAAGCTGAAGTCGATCGATAATAATTGGAATTTTTAATTTTCAATAGAGATTATAATATCATCTTATTATTCACCAGCGTGGGGAAAGCGGCATATTCTCGGCAGGAATTTTTTTACCGTTTATAATTGGCATTTTTGCATTGAATGAGTTAGGATGTAATTTTTTGTGATTGATATCTCTGAAATGGCCATCTAGCGATTCTCGCGTAGGCTTGAGGGAAGGACATTGCGAGGACTGTCCAGAAAGTAACTTACGTTTTCAAATGTGACCCTAGAGGCAAAACAAAATGTTATCAAATACATTTGAAGGGGACATTCTAAAACTATATTTCTACATATTCGCCATTCAATTCCGTCTCTGAAGCCATCTGCCACCTGTCACAAGGCTAGGCCGACTACTGCGGTCCTCCTCGTGAACATTGGTGCTGTTACCATTTTTTAAACTGAATGCACCACTGCCTCACTCTACCTTCATCATTATATCGTCTCCGTATACTTTGCAATATTTCGTGTGAATTTCAATTTGCTTGTAGTTTTTTGCCAGTGAAAACTTAATCATATCGCACTTCAAAAGTCGCGGGTTTTTTCTAGAGCAGTGCACATTATAACAGTTCGCAGTGAGCATATTAGAATAACAACAGTCTGCACACTACTACAGCACGATGTGTAATGAATGCAGAGATGTTGAAACACCCAGATGGTGACGATGTCCCTACCCACCGCCGCGCTGGGTCGAAACGTAAGTGACTTCCTCTACAGCCCACGTAGAAGGTCCTTCGAGTAAAACTATCGCCGAATGTGATATCTTAAGGGTTTTAACCCTGCCAACTGTTGTCTGCCAGTTGCGAGTTCCCCGTTGGGTGGTGAGTGTTCTTGATTGCCGCCAGCTCTCCCCCCCACCACTCCCGCAAGGCGCGGTTGATTTGTTACCACCCTCAATTGGTTTTATTTTCTGACTTTTCCCCAATTTGAAAACTGACAGAGGTTAATCTAAATAGCGCCCACCCTAACGGCGAGATATTCCAAATGCCCCCACTGGATAGGCTATATTTCAGCATTTGGTATCGTAAAAGTGATTAGCTGAATTAAAAATTTGGAAAATATTTGGAAAAATCTACATTCCCTCTCTCAGCAAATTGCTCTCCCTTTCATTCCCCCTTCCACTTCTCGTCTGCTACATCTACATGGAACCCGTGATGTTACCATCACACGGTCTATGGCAGGGGTTTATTCCACATTGGGCGCGTATTATCAAAATTAAATATTACTGGCTAATTGAGAAGTTATTCAGATATTTTTTTTACTATCAGTTTTTAATGGGCCAGATGTTTAGGTTTAAAAACCTTCACGCTTGACATAGTAGCTGAGAAAGAGGATTGAGTGAAAACAAGAAGTGAAAAAATGATGGCTACCTACCAACTACGCTGCGAATGTAGCATCAAAATTATTTCCTGGACGTATTAGTGGACAGTTATCCTCTGAAAATCGTTTCACCTTATTTTCATGATATTTCTTACCGTGTGACTGGCGTTCCTTGAGCGCTTTCATTACTTGGAGCCTACATTGTTACTCAAGAGAACTGCTTCCAATTTATGCTTGACATTTCTTATTTAATTTTACCTTTGGTTGTTTTTTAATCGAAACTTTGTTTTCCCACTGATCTTGATATAAATGCAACAATTTTAGAGTGTAAAAATTATATTCGCCTTGACTGGGATTCGAACCCGGTTCCCTCGATGTCATGGCGAATGATTTTTACACTCTGAAATTATTGCATTAAAATGCATATCAGGGGATGACTCCGTTATAAGTTACTGTTGCACCATCTCCCACAGTTTCTTGGGATCTTGGTAAATTAACCACTAAGTGTTTCATAGCATAATTTGATGTCTCTTTTACAACGTTTATTTTTATTACTTTCAATATACTTTCGAAATCAATCGGACTTCGTGAGAATCCGATATACGCAAGCGGAGATGAGACCTAAATAACAGGACGGATAGCAGCATTCTTTTATCCTCTTGTCGCATTTCTCTGGCATCTCCACTAATAATCCAAAGCTTTAAATCTGTTTAATCACTGCAGTTCTCAATCAACACACTACCCATCTGCTATTGGCACTATGTGCCTATGTTGTGAGTTCGTTCGCATTAAACGTTAACTACGTCAAGTTTTCGTTCCATATTACATGTTGTCCATGTGTTCGTTTCTTTTTGTTCTATTAAGTCTTTATTTATTGTTGTTGTACGTATATCATCCGATACAGAAGACATTTGTGTTGTCAAATAAATAATCCTTAAATATTTCTGCTAGCTTTTCCACAGAGTTTATATGTGTTTGTTAGGAAACGTCTAATGTTCTGTCACCAAGATGTCTCGAGCAAGACCCGAGTAAGTATTTAATAGATTCCGTCCGCACATTTCATATCTCCTCACTCCACCACCTTCCGTCACTGCCGTCTTCAACCCTTCGCACAAGAACCACGAGCGGCGAATCCCCTGGAGTGTGCGCCATTTGGAGAAGGAAACCGTCGAAAGGACCTCGGCATTCATTCCCTCTTGCCCTCCCGGCCACTCAATCTTCTTTCCCGCTTCCTACCCCCCGCCTGCCCCCCCCCCCAACCGCCGCCTGCCCCCTTGATTCTTTCCTTCCCTCCCCGGCCATCTCCTCTCCATTCGGAAACTTTCTTTTAATATGCACCTCCGAATCTCTTATCCCTCCCGATCCTCCGCCCCACCCCCTGTGTGTGTTGCACTCGCCCCCTCCGCGATAATGCCCTCCTAACTCCCCTCCCCCCACAACACCCTCGTTTCCCACTCCTCCCTGGCCGCCTCCTAATTGGACGAATTAAGGAGGGGAAGTTCTCCCTCATTCCGAAGAAAAATAGCCCCCCATAAACACCGGTCTGCGCTAATGTCCTTGGAGTTTAAAATGGGGGTTTCCTCGAGACGCGCTAAGGGGCCCAACCTCAATAATAAGCCCCTTCTCCCCCCCCTTCCGGGCCCCACTCACCACTTCCGCTGAGCGAGGATCTTCGCTTGGGTCCCCCATCCTATATTTCTCGCCGACGCGAGGAAACGCGTGCAATTCCACTCGGAGTGAGTGAAACGAAGTGCCGCCTGCCTGTTTACTCTCCGGTGCGGCTCCTCATGGAGATTACGTTGGATGACTTTAATCATCTTCGGCTCGGCGAAGTCAGAGGCGAGACTCGTCGCTGTTGGGGGAGTCGACTCCCTCCCTCCCTCCACACCTCTCCCCCCCTCCTCCTCAAACCCCCCTCTCTTTATTGACTACCCACCTCGAAACTGAGTTCGTCAAGCTTAAGCCGTCTCGCGCAAGTAAGTCAGATGAATAAATAAATATTTCCTTCGCACTCTTCCTAAAAAGAGTTTGATGAAATTCAGGCGATGAAATACGTAAAATGCGCTACAAAATTTGCTAAGTTGTTAACCAGCTATTGAAGTTTTATGATGGGCCAGTTAGGTATAATACGAACCATATGAGATGTAAATGATATTCATTCACATCTAATTCTCTGAAGAAAAGACCCAGGTGTCCACCCACAGTACTAATGTATTTTCATGGCGAGGCGTTGCGACATCATATTCGTTCCGCACTACCCAAACGCAAGTAATTTATTGCCTTATAGTCGTCGCCTCGCGGTCCTCATTTGGCGCCGGCGTCTCTTATATGTTGGGCATTCAGGTCGGTGACCGCCGTCACCTCTCTTGGGGCATCGTTAGCCCTCTACTCTCCTTTTATGTTCGTAACATTCGAGTGGTTTTTCTCTTCAATTCCATCATTTAAATCACGTTTCTCTCATTTCATCGTTCCTTGAACGATAAAGCCTAGTATCTTGCAGCTCCATTTTGAATAATCCATTTATGCCTCCAATACTCTATTTCTGTTTTCATTTGTGAGTTCCGATTTATCCGCTCCTTATATTAACCCGCTAGTAGTGATTGATGTACCGACTCATATTGTTTTATTGTTCTTCCTTTTATTTTCTCCGACCCAAATACTCGTGTTTCATTTTTCTCTACTTTTTTCTTTCTTTTCATATCCTCTAGATCATTTCCCTCTTTCAATTTCTATCCTTTGATGATAACATTTCCAGATATTTAAATTTTTAAATTTACTTGTAACTAGCGACAAAGACTGTTGTATACAACGCTCATTTTTTTCCCGGCATTGATTTCAAAAGCTATTTTCACGTTCAAAGACTAGACTCTCCTTCTGAACTCTCAGAATTCTTTTCTTTCCCATATTTTGTCCCTCCCCTCCTGAAAAAGGTATCCCTCCACCGAAGGGAGGAAGGAGAAAAGAGAGAGAGAGACCGTTCTTCTCGGTTCCTTTCCTATCTCTTCCCGTCCCCTCTACCCTTATATCCCCCGGGAACATTCGCTCGGCGCAGAACCGTGCCGCGTCAGCCCATGTATAAATCATCATCCCACCTCCTCGGGAAGAGACTCCCCTTGTAGCCTTGGAATTCCAACTGCTTCCACTCGTTTCCTTTGCCGCTATGGGAGCCCCAGGGTTGGATCGCCTCAACGGTACTGTTCCCGCATTACTTCGGCAGAGTACGCTCTCCAGCAAATGCCGGAAAGTGACGTCAACAGAGAGGAAGAGCTTCGCTGTGGTTATTTTTTTTGCCGAAACTTCGTGGAAATCCATTCTGTTGGTTATTGTTATGAAAATGGGATTTTAGAGTTTCACACGAATATTAAATGCGACCATTTTCGCCGCACTGTTGCATCTGAAGGCATGTACGCATCCATGCATGTAGGTGACAGTAAACTAATCAAAACTAGACTGAGCAATCAATTTTATCTGTGTAACGATAAAGTTTAATCATAATTTTCTTAAATTTCTCATTAGCTGTTGGTAGATAATGTGTATATTATTGCCACTAATGCGTCGCATGTTGTGCTTATTTTGTTGTTTCTATAAAAGAAAAACAGTTATTTCAGGTTGAAAGTTCATTCTTCTGTGGTCAAAAATTTGAAAGGGCTAAAAATAATTATATCGGAGCAGTTCCGCCGCAATAGTCGAGAGGAGTTGAGTTTAGCTGTGCGCGATGTCTGTCATCATGCGGGGTTGTGGGTACCACGTCGGGTGGGGATGCGGCGCTGCCGTTTAAACGACAATTGCCGTAGACTATTCATTCAGTATACTGCATTTAGCTAGAACTACTACCGCCACCCAATACTTTAAGTCTTCTGGAAAGTAATAAACGAGAGCAATTTATTTCCTGACGCTTTCATTGGAAGTACCAGATCTTGCATTTGGAGAAATCTCTTGGCTCGGTGTTTTTCTGAATACGCTCAATTATATCAGCGGCCCTCTTTTTTAGGTTCGGCTCGGTTTTAGGTATTTCCGCAATATTTTTCTAAGGACTCACTTTTATCTGAGAAATGATGTTCATGGCCATCGAAAGACTAGGGCTAGTAGTAGCAACCATTCCCATTAGTGTTATCACCTAACTTTTAGGTGTTTGGGGAGTGCCATCACTGGGAAGACGTTATATGACCCTGGGAAGATGTTATTTACATGTCCTGTTATAGGGAAATCAAATTATGAATAGCTATGGCAAAAGAGGGATTAGATCAGAAGAAGAAATTGCAGTGCGGACCTTTGAAAAAGGAACTGAGAAAGAGATTGGCAAGATGTTACATCTATGGTGTGATTTGATGCTATATGGAGCAGTGACATTGACTTTTCTGTTAAATGAACTAAAAAGAAGAGAGGCCTCGGAAATGTGGATCTGAAGGAGGAAGGAATGCAAAAGATGGGAGAATAGAGTGAAGGATGAGGTATTACGGAGGATTGGGGAAGAGAGAGATTTGATTAAGATAATCAAGAAAAGGAAGGTTAATTGTATGAGGAAGGCATTGCAAGAGGAAGCAGTGCCTGTTGAAGACTGTGTTGGCATGATAAAGGGGAGGAGAACACGAGAGAGAGTCGTACGATGTTGTGCATGATTAAGATTGGAAAAAAATAAAGAGAAATTAAGTGAATTGCTCCAGACAGGAAGACTTGGCGGTCAACTATAAGAGAAAATGCCTCACGCCAGAAAAACCCAAGATGTAATTTGCGTTCTAAATGCAATTTATATTTCATTTCAGTCTGAAAATGAGAAACGAAATTTTGGATTTATTGTCTAATATGCTTCACCATAATGCCGTTTTAATATGCTATAATGCTTTGTAACATTTCCAATCAGCTGGACTTTCCAATTACCAGTTGCATTCATGAATTTTCCTAACTCATAAAAAACTTAACTTCTAAAATATATAGCTAAAATATAGCTCTGAAAATTTACCTTTGAAGAACTACATTTTTTTATTTTGTCTTTATCCAGCGTAGTGATGTCTCAGCATCGCCAATTCTTAGCTGCAATGTATTATTTGTCATCCTTCATCGATGGGGAACGTAATGTGAATAGTGAAAAAACCTTCCGGAATGTCCAGTCATTACTCCGCCGTTTATTCGCCTACCCATACATTGCACAACTTTGAGTGCCTACGATGGATATCGAGAGAAATAGTGGTCGTCTATTCGTAAACAGTGACCTACTCCTAGATCCGAAGGCTTTGAACAGGGCAAGTCACTAGGAGGGCGACTAGAGAAGAGTATAATAGGTAGCCGGTTGTTTACAAGGGCCACGAGGCGGTGAGGAAAGCCATTGAGAGTGACATCCCGGAGGGGCCTGATCCCGGGGCCCTGGGGGAGAAGCAGTGTAGAGGAACCGCGCGGCCGACGCAGAGCTGAGAAACCCGGAGGGACCCGGGAAGAGTGGAGGCGTTTTCTGGGATTCCGCCCCTCTTAAATCCCTCTCGGCCGACCCCAAAAACTTGCCGCCATCCCTCCCTTCGCGACCACGTTAGGGGATGGAGTTAACTGATGCAAATTCAAACGTTTTGCCTCTCCGCCCTCTCCCTAGTGGCACTCCCCTAGCGCCCCCCCCCCGCACGCCCTCCTGCCTACCCACCCCTCCAACAGACACCCCGACCCTCTTTAATAGAATTCGAATAATACTCCGCGGAGATGCTTCCCGGAGGGCCCAAGCGGCGGCGGAGAGGCACCGTCATCGCTTTGTCGGCCCCTTGAAGGGGGCGGCGACGGGGCGGAGGGGGTCGGGGTTGGAGAGGAAGGGCCCTGAGGGTTTGGCAGAAGCTTAAGTCTGAGCGATTTGGAGGGAGAGGGGGGAGAGAGGGCCGGGCAGGGCTTACGATCGCTCCATGAGGAAAGGAGCGTGTGCGACTTATGAGATGCGTGCGAACGGATTTGATTTATATCTCGTCCCGTATTCTATTTCGTTTTCGACGCGGCCGTGTCAATGAATATCCATTTCGTTTTATAAACCAAACCTCTGGGATATCATTCGCGATATGTGAAGCTTGGTAAACAACCGAGGGAGTTAGGAACATATTTTCTCGGGAAACACGTTGTATTGTGATAATGTATTCGTCGACGCGGGTTTCGCCTCTGGAAAAGCAGCGAAGTGAAGGTGAGGAGCGTTTAATGTTTGTGTTTTGTTTGCGGAGTTGATGGAACAAAAACCTCGGGCGATGAATGGACGAGCACTTTCAACGGAATCATAAACGGAGAACGGGCGCAATTATTTCGGCTGTCACAGATACGCCTCCCGACCGCCCTCGCACGCGCCGGATGATCCCGTGTGAATTGGTGTTCGGAAGGCGTCGAGGCATGTGAGTATATTAAAAGGCGAAAGAATTAGATAAACTTAATTTAAAAAGGTACAAAACGATTTCCTCTTGCGAGTCGTCTAAATTAAGAGAATTATTGGAAAGGTTCTTGTAGTCATAAATATATGAGCCAACTCTGCTTGAGGGAGATGAGTGGGAGACTTTACGGGAGAGTGAGTGGAGGGAAAACAATTCCGCACCAAGGATCTAGTCAACGCAAATCAATCCCCACGCGCAAGAACCTTGATGTGGGCGCGTGGGTATGCACGTAGTGCACGTGAGTGAACTATGATTTTGAGTGGACTTGGTCCCTGGTGCGGGATTAACTTCCCGCAAATAACGCAACCAAAACCTCCCGTTATCCCCTTGAGTATAAATGGCACAATTATTTACGGTTAGGACAGTATTCCCTTCAGTTCCCTCATCTTTGAGGGACGTGTTCGTGGTACAGAATTGCACGCCACTGATCGACGATTAGCATTCTTCACTTCAGTGACTCTTAACGGGGACCAGGAGTTTCGGACGGAAACGGCAAGCCGCGGGAGTCTATGTCGAAACTAGAGTGTAGGGATAAATGATACCCCACGCTATCGAGACTACTCAAGGGTTGATGGCAAAAAAAAGGAAAGTTTCTTGGAGATTTGTCGTGATATTCATTCATGTGACTGAACGGATGATTTCGGTCGGTTTATTGAGATCCATCCCTTGAAAGAGAAAAGTGGTCATTGGTGTGGATTAAAAGGCGACGCTTGAAATTTGCGCGGAAAATTGTTTGCAAAGAATGATCTACAGAAGATGGAACGTGGTACTTCTGGGGTAGAGCATTGAAGTACTGACCGGAAGACCCGGGTTCGATTCCTGGGCAGGCCTCTCTGGGAACCCTCAGCTCCACCCGAGCTGTGTATGTGTGATTGTTCACGTTACAATACTTCCTTGGAAACCATAGACGGCATGTGAAAAGGAATTGGCCTCTAATAGTACCCTGATGTGTGAATTTTACACGCCGTTGTGCATAGTATTGAGTGAAATCTACGGGCACTTACCTTCGGGTTGATTACTATGTTTATGGTTTTAATCTCCAGAGGGTATTTGGAAGAGGTCACTTTCGTGTATGGCGTGGTTGAGATTTCAGGTGCATTGAGTCCATCAAAATAGAAGAATCTCAAAAAATGGGCAAGGATGTTATTGCTGTAATTGCGAATTTTTACATGGCTTGGAACAGAGTGGTAAATTTTGATGCATGAATTGCTGAGCGGACTGGATAGGTGTTATTCAAGACTAATGCCCTTATGCCTCAATCTATAGAAATAAGAAACGCGGAATTGGTGAGAGAGAGAACAGGCTGGAATGAGGTTAGCAATGGAAGTAGGAGAAAGGTTATTCAGTTAGGTATTTTGGGAATGATGAAGCGTATCCATTTGGCGAAATGATAACAGACCGCCTGACCACAAGAAATTCGCGCCCAGTCATCGTAACTCACCGCGTGATTGATTGATTCTGAGTGTGAAACAGAGCACAATATGAATCAGTGAAGAAATCAAGATGCCGACTTCGAAAGTCCTGCTGTGCGTCATCACTGTTAGAATGCCTGGCATGGATAGTGAATAACCGTCATAACCGCTCATTGAGGGTTATGCCTACGACTAAAGTAAGGTCTTTCAAGCTAGATTTATACTTGCGCAGTGGCATAAAATGAAGGTTTTTGTAGTCTTAAAAATATCGTTGTCTCTCTAGCCCTTCTGCCCATCAATGACAATATTTAAGGACAGGATTAAAATGAAATTAAGCCACTGAGGAAGGTTTTCCCGAGATTTTATCTAGAGTGTATCCAGTACAGTGGTGTTGGATGTCTTTTCTCGACTTCTAAGAGTTAATCCCTATCGCCCTCTTGAGTCGGTGCCTAAGGGCGTGGTTCCCTCGACCCTCTTTCCTTGTGCCCTTAGCTTTCCGCTTCCATTTATCTCAATCTATTCTTTAATCCATTCCTGCCCCCCCCCAATTATCTTAACGGGGAAGTTGTTGGGGAAGGGGATGTGCAGTGATTGTCGTCACTTTTAGCCGAGGAAAGATGAGATCCGAGAATATTACTGGTTTACATAAAAACTGTATTTAATATATAGTAAACTATTTTTTTTTTACTTTTTGCTTACAACTAATCAGCATAGGTATGTATGGCACAATATTTCTGTGCCTGGATTTTCATTTAAGTTTTATGCTTAGAAATGGGCAACTGGCGAGTGTAAATATTTGTATTCACTTTCGATCACAGATGTAGAAATCAGACATTTCTAACGTTCACATTGTGTCAGTGATGAGTAATAATGCGGAGTTGTGCATAGAAACACTTTGGAGTGAGGTAAACTGAATATTGTTGGTTAAAGGTTTCTTGCAGGCAACATGCACTGCACTACTTTCTCGGAAATATATCATTGACTGGAATGAGAGAATGTGTAAATTGTCCCCACAGATCTAAAAACATTTTTCCTCAAATCTTGAACAGTTTCATCCCTGAACTCCTCAGCATCACTCACTCTCTAACCATCCTGTCCCGTCGGAAGTCACACAAATGAATTGATACAATGGTGTGACGTAATTCATTAACGCCGTAACTAATGCTTAAACCTTCTCTGATTTTACGAGCCACATTCAGTTTCTCATAAATGCATTACGGGTACGTGCTTACTCAACTCTTCAACTACAGGTTATCATAAATAAAACGGGAAGAAAAAGAAATGAGTACATTTTCAGCTCACTTGATCAACACGATCAGTATTGCGTGATATTTGATGCAGTTTCCAGAATTACTTTGTGGAAGCGATCCATAATTCAAAAAAAAATACGCTACGCATTTCCAATATGTGTACCTGATGATGACGCTAAGCGTTGAAATCTAGGTCGTCAAAAAGTATATGATTTATGTGAAAATAGGAAGTGTATTCTTTCAAGCTAATATGACATGAGTTTATATTTGGATGCACTTTGAGATCCCGTTGCTTGAATTTGCATGACGGTGCATTGCGTCGTGAGTGTTAATGAAACAACATCAGAGAGAAAGAGAGAGTGAATCGTTTGGAGCGAACGAAACGCGCTAGCCCTCAAAGCGTCGGCCTGCCTCATGACAGCTAGATTGAATCTGGCTGGGGTGGAGTATAAACCCCTCTCAACTGCCATCCAACCCTCGCCCCGACACCCCTCGCCCACGCACAACACCCTAACGAAGACTAATGGAGTGGCAAGATGCATTCGGGAATCGTTTCAGGCGCAGGGGAGGTCGCGTTCGGAACACGCTGCGCTCCTCGCCACACAGAGAAGGGGGAGAAAGCCAGATTCGCTTCGGCCGCCATTTTAAAATCTCCCACGTCTTCAGAACGGTTAGACCGGCGGGAAGTAGAGAACTGGAAGCCTTCGAGTTGTGGTTCTGTAAAAGAATGTCAAAAGTGCAATCGGATAAGAAGCTCAGAGACGGAAGATAGAATAATGGCCTACCCATTGGAAAGTATTCCATCGAAGAAGGGGTGGAACACGAATGTGACACGACAGCCTCTTTGTCAAAGTATCCAAATACATACTTAATTTTTCTATGCCCAAAGACATTCAAAGACAGCTATGCTATTTAGCGCTTCGGGTTTCAAAATTTGAAAAATCCTGAAAAGACACAATGAGGGAGACATGCACCAGAGCAATTTCCTGCATCAGCAATCACATGTTTTAGATGGGTACTATAAGAAGGAACCTATGCCAATGGAATGTTATGAATCCATCTTAACCTTACTGGCAAAATGAAGAAGTTGATTGGGCGTCGGTAATGCCGTTTCGTGCTGCAAGGTCCTGCTTGGAGGTGACATCTTTCCCCATCTGCCCTCCCCCCTTCCCCTCTCTCTCTCCCCCGCCACCTTACCGTTTCATTCACCCACACCTTCCACGTCATCGTTTGTTGCCCACATTATCTCGTCGCCGCGGCTATGACGTGAGAAAACATGTTGAAACCCCTCAAGGTGTTCTGTTCTGAAGGAAAGCGCCCATTCTCCCCTTGACATCCGTTCCTCTGCTCGCCTGGCGGAAGGAAGACGATTGGCAAAAGGAAGGCACGTGAGCCAAACGCATCAATATTAACTTATGCGATAAATACATATTCACTAATGATCCCAACTTACGGGACGGGAATCATTTGAGGCAGGCATTCCCTAAATTCTGTCGCCTTCATGATGTGATTAAATGATCTTCGTTTATATTTCCGTCCTTGTAAGTTTTGGTTCCAATCAAAGATGGGGATTAAATTCGTGTGGAAAGGAATCGGTGAGGAATATTGTTGAGGGATTGGATTTGGAATGAGGAAATTTGAAAACAGCTGCCTCCGAATTACATTTTAGTGTGTGCGATGTTTTTTAGTTCCGTTTGATTTTAAAAGATTCTTGAAAATTGTACAACTTACTATATTTCGGGAGTTACCTCCGTGAAAGGAGACTTAAATGAAATAAGTCGAACGCAAGGACACTTATTAATCACAGGATCCTTTCTTTCATTGGGTTTCGAGACGGCGGGCCGCTGTACATCTGACGCGAGCACTGTTCCGCTCCTCTAGAGAAAGACTCCGGCCTTTGGGAGACCTCCGGCTGGAGGGACATCCGGCCTTGTAGCTCAATACATGCCGCATAGGAATAGTCTCGAAAAAGACGCCCCGGAGGAAGTAATATTGGCTCTCGTAAGGCATCAGCAGACTCCGGGTTTTGTTCCCTGGAGACGGATACCACTTCGGTTGCTGTCTTTCGCCTCATTCGCTTGGGTTGAAGAGGTGTGGGTGTTGAGGGGAGGGCAGCTTGGAGTGTCTCTGCGCCTCAGGGAGTGCCCCGCAGTTTAAATCGTTGTCACCAAATGAAAAAGAGGGTCGGGAAATCAAATTGAAAGGTTGCTAGAACCTTTCGAGTGTCGATTTACATTCCTCATGTATTTTCCTGACAAATATGTGGTAATTTTCCTTTAAATTCGTTCGAAATGAGTTTCTTCTTCCAAGGCAAAA